>NW_028164343.1:27500-86077 GCF_964263955.1 Coregonus lavaretus | reverse complement strand
ACATCGGCGAGCGCAACTGCGCGCATCCTTATCCAATCCGAGGTGCATATTGAAGATATTGGAAGAACTGTCCACATTTACTTTTCGTCAGCCAACAAGATGAGTAGGCCTAAGGAACAGCAAAAGCACTAGCCTATGTCAATCTACTATCCCCCCATAGTACAAAAGTTGATCTATTCTATTCTGTGCGAGAAATAAATATTCCAAACATAGTCTGGGACAGTTGTGGGATTCCATAGATCCCAATTAATACAACCGCTAGCATCCAAAAACATATTTTACGCAATGTGGCTAACGCAAGAGATCAGAACATTTAGCTTAAAATGTTGATAAACTATTAGGCTATTTCTTCACATTATAAGCGCAACAAAGCGCACATGGCAGTAGGCTATAAGCGAGAATGTCCCATTAGCAGGAAAACACCTTAATCAAAAGTGACCGCAAATGCGATTATGCATGTATTGCTTTTATTATAAAGGTGCATTTTTATGGTGAAAATGATCTTCCCCAAACTTGAAACTCATGCGCTGCTTTTGTATGCACAGTTAGGCTCTAAACCCCTTGCAAAGCGGATTAATGTGCTTAATTTTAAGAGTTATTTGGCCACTTTAGTTGGATACAAACCTTATCAAAACATATAGGCCTATGGGCTAGGGCTACATGAGGTGTGTGACTATGATTAGAAAAAGTCCCCCCAAAAAAGGCTGTTTCTTATGTTGGGCATCATTCACAAGTGATAATATATAATTCACAAGTCATAGGCTTATATTGTCACCCATCACACTATTCTTGATTTAATGTTGTCTTTACATATACTAAGTAATATAGTGGGGAATTTGTTTGATTTAGAATGGACCATTATCATGCACCTGTCTCGAAACATGGGCAGGGGGGGAAAAAAACATGTCATCTATGCACTTAAATAGCGAATGGAGGATGCTTTTCCGGTGGTTCATTTTCATGCCAGCCAGGTAGGCTATACTCCCTGTTTGTATAAGATAAACAATGTGCTTAATATTAGGAAAGTTGAGAATAATATAGTAGGCCTAGCCTATAGAAAGCTGATGGGATCCTCCTCTTATTAGGAGAGGCAATCACTCCTGTTTTCTTGCACAATTGCATAGCCCTATAGAAATGTTGCGCAAGATGAGCTCATGGGCTCTCATTGAAGTGTTTGATTAGATTTTCGATTACATTTGCACTGATGTCAGTCTAGTTACCATGACTAAACGGTCACGTGGAATTTGACTGCCTTCATGACTCGTGACCACCGGTGTGGCAGTCATAGTGGTCAGGTATTCTGTCACTGTGTACTCTCTGTTGAGGGCCAAATAGCATTCTAGTTTGCTCTGTTTTTTTTGTTAATTCTTTCCAATGTGTCAAGTAATTATATTTTTGTTTTCTCATTGATTTGGTTGGGTCTAATCTCTCTCTCTCTCTCTCTCTCTCTCTCTCTCACACACTCTCTCTCTCTCTCTCTCTCTCTCTCTCTCTCTCTCTCTCTCTATTCTATCTCCTTCTCTCCTCTCTCCATTCCCCATGTATCTCTGTATCTCTGGTGTGCCTGTAGTTTTGTCATGGACGCCCACTGCAGTTGTTTAGCAGTGATTTTAATCTAATCTTAATCTCACTCAGGTCTGTGACTGACCCTAATCTACCACGGTCTCATTAATGGGATTATGCCCTGTCCTTGGCTCTAGTCCTTGCTCCCTGCCTCTGGTTCCTGCTGGTACGAGTTGCATTGCAGGGGGGAGCACTTTAATGTCGCACACAGACACAATGCCCTACAGCTTTACTGTACTGGTTCACTGTGGTGACATCCAACAGAGACAGGGTTAGTTTAGGTTGAATGAACAACACACAGACACTTTATATATGATCTCCCTCATGAAGACAGTATATTCTTTCCAAATGATTGAGGATAGGAGGGAGGGAGGGAGGGAGGGGAGGGAGGGAGGGAGGGAGGGAGGGAGGGAGAGAGAGAGAGAGAGAGAGAGGAGAGAGAGGAGAGAGAGAGAGAGAGAGAGAGAGAGAGAGAGAGAGAGAGAGAGAGAGAGAGAAGAGAGAGAGAGAGAGAGAGAGAGAGAGAGAGAGAGAGAGAGAGAGAGAGAGAGAGAGAGAGAGAGAGAGAGAGAGAGAGAGAGAGAGGAGAGAGAGAGAGAGAGAGAGAGAGAGAGAGAGAGAGGAGAGGAGAGAGAGAGAGATAACCAGAACCAGAGAGAGAGAGAGAGAGAGCAACAGGTAGTTTATCTGAAGATCTATCATTTGTCTAGTGTAGAGATGTTGTCAACCAAGTTCAAGGAAAAGAGAAGGCTTGGTGGTGTTATACTGCTGTTATACCGCCCCCTGCAGGATTTGGACTTCAACCACACAGAAGAGGGTTTTTATTTTGTAATACCCTGACAAACACCATGTCCTCAGTGAGCAGGGATTTACCATCATGTGACATTTAAATTCTTATTAACTCTTTCTCTCTCTCTCTCTCTCTCCCCTCTCTCTCTCCCCTTCTCTCTCCCCCTCTCTCTCTCTCCCCTCTCTCTCGCTCTCCTCTCTCTCTCCCCCTCGCTCTCTCTCTCTCTCTCTCTCCCCCTCTCTCTCGCCCTCTCTCTCCCCCCCTCTCTCTCCCCCTCTCTCTACCCCTCTCTCTCTTCTTTCCCCCTCTCTCTCTCCCCCTCTCGCTCTCTCCCCCCTCTCTCTCTCTCCCCCCCTCTCTCTCTCTCCCCCCCCTCTCTCTCTCCCCCCCTCTCTCTCTTCCCCCCCCCCCCCCACCACCACCAGGCGTTGTCGTACCTGGGTCTGGACGTGACAGAGGAGAAGAGAAGGAAGCTGAGACAAAGTCTGACCACTGACCCGCAGGGAACCGTTTCCTACGGAGGTATACTGTCACCATAGCTACCACACACCTACTGTCACCATAGCTACCACACACCTACTGTCAACCATAGCTACCACTGACCCACAGGGAACCTTGTCCTACAGAGGTATACCGTCATCATAGTTATCAGGGTTTGGGGTCATTCAAATCAAATCAAAATTGTATTGGTCGCATACACATATTTAGCAGATGTTATTGTGGGTGTAGCTAAATTCCTAGCTCCAACAGTGCAGTGATATATAAGAATTCACAACAATACACACAAATCTAAAAGTAAAATAATGGAATTAAGAAACATATAAATATTAGGAAGAGCAATGTCGGAATCCGGAGAATAAATATATATATACAGTATGTGTGATGGGATGTATAGACATTATGGACAGTATGTGGATAGAATATATAGTATATATGTAGAATACGTCGGATAGAATAGTATATGTACAGCAATAGTTGCATAGGATGGCCTTGACTAGAATACAGTATATACATATGAAATGGCTAAAACAGTATGTAAACATTATTAAAGTGACCAGTGTTCCATGTCTATGTACATACAGTGAGGGAAAAAAGTATTTGATCCCCTGCTGATTTTGTACGTTTGCCCACTGACAAAGAAATTATCAGTCTATAATTTTAATGGTAGGTTTATTTGAACAGTGAGAGACAGAATAACAACAAAAAAATCCAGAAAAACGCATGTCAAAAATGCTATAAATATATTTGCATTTTAATGAGGGAAATAAGTATTTGACCCCCTCTCAATCAGAAAGATTTCTGGCTCCCAGATGTCTTTCATACAGGTAACGAGCTGAGATTAGGAGCACACTCTTAAAGGAGTGCTCCTAATCTCAGTTTGTTAACTGTATAAAAGACACCTGTCCACAGAAGCAATCAATCAATCAGATTCCAAACTCTCCACCATGGCCAAGACCAAAGAGCTCTCCAAGGATGTCAGGGACAAGATTGTAGACCAACACAAGGCTGGAATGGGCTACAAGACCATCGCCAAGCAGCTTGGTGAGAAGGTGACAACAGTTGGTGCGATTATTCGCAAATGGAAGAAACACAAAATAACTGTCAATCTCCCTCAGCCTGGGGCTCCATGCAAGATCTCACCTTGTGGAGTTGCAATGATCATGAGAACGGTGAGGAATCAGCCCAGAACTACATGGGAGGATCTTGTCAATGATCTCAAGGCAGCTGGGACCATAGTCACCAAGAAAACAATTGGTAACACACTAAGCTGTGAAGGACTGAAATCCTGCAGCGCCCGCAAGGTCCCCCTGCTCAAGAAAGCACATATACAGGCCCGTCTGAAGTTTGCCAATGAACATCTGAATGATTCAGAGGAGAACTGGGTGAAAGTGTTGTGGTCAGATGAGACCAAAATCGAGCTCTTTGGCATCAACTCAACTCGCCATGTTTGGAGGAGGAATGCTGCCTATGACCCCAAGAACACCATCCCCACCGTCAAACATGGAGGTGGAAACATTATGCTTTGGGGGTGTTTTTCTGCTAAGGGGACAGGACAACTTCACCGCATCAAAGGGACGATGGACGGGGCCATGTACCGTCAAATCTTGGGTGAGAACCTCCCTCCCTCAGCCAGGGCATTGAAAATGGGTCGTGGATGGGTATTCCAGCATGACAATGACCCAAAACACACGGCCAAGGCAACAAAGGAGTGGCTCAAGAAGAAGCACATTAAGGTCCTGGAGTGGCCTAGCCAGTCTCCAGACCTTAATCCCATAGAACATCTGTGGAGGGAGCTGAAGGTTTGAGTTGCCAAACGTCAGCCTCGAAACCTTAATGACTTGGAGAAGACCTGCATAGAGGAGTGGGACAGAATCCCTCCTGAGATGTGTGCAAACCTGGTGACCAGCTACAAGAAACGTCTGACCTCTGTGATTGCCAACAAGGGTTTTGCCACCAAGTAGTAAGTCATGTTTTGCAGAGGGGTCAAATACTTATTTCCCTCATTAAAATGCAAATCAATTTATAGCATTTTTGACATGCGTTTTTCTGGATTTTGTTGTTGTTATTCTGTCTCTCACTGTTCAAATAAACCTACCATAAAAATTATAGACTGATAATTTCTTTGTCAGTGGGCAAACGTACAAAATCAGCAGGGGATCAAATACTTTCTTCCCTCACTGTAGGGCAGCAGCCTCTAAGGTGCAGGGTTGAGTAACCAGGTGGTAGCCGGCTAGTGACAGTGACTAAGTTCAGGGCAGGGTACTGGGTGGAGGCTGGCTAGTGATGGCTAGTGAAACAGTCTGATGGCCTTGAGATAGAAGCTGTTTTTCAGTCTCTCGGTCCCAGCTTTGATGCATCTGTACTGACCTCACCTTCGCGGGGTGAACAGGCCGTGGCTCCGGTGGCTGAGGTCCTTGATGATCTTCTTGGCCTTCCTGTGACACCGGGTGCTGTAGATGTCTTGGAGGGCAGGCAGTGTGCCCCCGGTGATGCGTTGGACTGACCGCACCACCCTCTAGAGAGCCCTGCGGTTGCCAGGCGTTGATACAGCCCGACAGGATGCTCTCAATGGTGCATCTGTAAATGTTGTGGGTTTTAGGGGGCAAGCCACATTTCTTCAGCCTCCTGAGTTTGAAGAGGCGCTGTTGCGCTTTCTTCACCACACTGTCTGTGTGGGTGGACCATTTCAGATTGTCAGTGATCTGTACGCTGAGGAACTTGAAGCTTTTCACCTTCTCCACTGCGGTCCCGTCGATGTTGATTTGGGGGTGCTCCCTCTGCTGTCTCCTGAAGTCCACGATCAGCTCCTTCGTTTTGTTGACGTTGAGGGAGAGGTTATTTTCCTGGTACCACTCAGCCAGGTCCCTCACCTCCTCCCTGTACTCTGTCTTGTTGTTGTTGGTAATCAGGCCTACCACTGTTGTATCTTCGAGTACAGGAGGGGCTGAGCACACACCCTTGTGGTGCCCCTGTATTGAGGATCAGCATAGTGGAGGTGTTGTTGCCTACCTTCACCACCTGGGGGCGGCCCGTCAGGATGTCCAGTACCCAGTTGCACAGGGCGGGGTTCAGACCCAGAGCCCCGAGCCTAATGAAGGCTGAGCTGTAGTCAACTAACAGCATTCTCACATAGGTATTCCTCTTGTCCAGATGAGATGAGGGCATTGTGCAGTGCGATGGCGATTGCATCATCCGTGGATCTATTGGGGCGGTATGCAAATTGCAGTGGGTTTAGGGTGTCAGGTAAGGTAGAGGTGATATGATCCTTGACTAGTCTCTCAAAGCACTTCATGATGACAGAAGTGAGTGCTACGGGGCGATTATCTTTTAGTTCAGTTACCTTGGCTTTCTTGGGACAGGAACAATGGTGGACATCTTGAAGCAAGTGGGGACAGCAGACTGGGATTGGGATAGATTGAATAGGTCCGTAAACACTCCAGCCAGCTGGTCTGTGCATGCTCTGAGGACGCGGCTAGGGATGCCGTCTGGGATGGCAGCCTTGCGAGGGTTAACACGCTTAAACGTCTTACTCTGGGATAAGTTAAATCGCCTTGGGGGGTATGAACAAAGGATCCAATTCAGGAAAATTGTATTTCTGGTCGAAATGCTGGAAGTAATAACGCACAAAAACTTTCTGGGCTGATAATGTAAGAAATAACACACATAAAAACGAAATACTGCAAAGTTGTGTAGGAGCTAGAAACAGAGCGGCCATGTCTATCAGCGCCATCCATTTCAATTCAGTCAATTCAGGTGTTAAACACAAATTCCACACAATAAAAAATCTCACAGAGAAGCATTGAGTAAACTTGAATTGACTGAATTAATATGGACTTGACCCCAACCCAACCCAGCCACACCAACATCCCTTTACCCTGTTCAGACACAGTCTGTGTCCTCGATGGCTCCCTTTTCACAACTTACTACATAATAAGGGGTTCTCGATTGGCTCCTCATGTTTTATTTATTTATTTATTTAGAGTATAACCCTTCTTTTGCATTTGTTGTCGTCGGGCAAGACTTTGTTGAGGCCACACGCAACGTCTACCAAGAGAAGCTGGAGGAGGCGGGACTAGGGCAGAAAGAGTTCATGTTCTCCTATCACGAAGCAGCTAGCTTGATGGACACCTCCGCCTTCCACTCCCCGGTAAGCCCACACACACACACACACACACGAACACGCACACACACACACACACACACACACACACACACACACACACACACACACACACACACACACACACACACACACACACACACACAGGATTAAAGAAAACAACATTGACTTGTGCTTCTTGTTTCAAAGTAGTGGGTTTATTAAAGTCCTCCTGACTTTGAGGCTTGTGTTATTTTGTGAAGTTTGAGTTAGTGAAGAGATTTAAAAAACCGTGTTTCTTAGAGGAGATTACACCGTGCAGCAGCAGCACAAGGGAATCATCAAAGCTGTCTTTAAGAGCTTCATTGTGATGGTGCCTGTCACATACACACACACACACTCACACACACACACACACACACACACACACACACACACACACACACACACACAGACTGTCTTTAAGAGCTGCCTGCCTCCATTGTGATGTTCCCTGTCAGATGAGGGCTGTGCTTCTCACGTCTTCGTATGTATGAGTGTGTGTGTGCTTGGGTGTGTGTGCACATACAATGCGTAAGTGTGTGTGTGAGAGAGAGAGAGAGAGAGAGAGAGAGAGAGAGAGAGAGAGAGAGAGAGAGAGAGAGAGAGAGAGAGAGAGAGAGAGAGAGAGAGAGAGAGAGAGAGAGAGAAAGAGAGAGAGAGAGAGACAGAGAGAGAGAGAGAGAGAGAGAGAGAGAGAGAGAGAGCAAAAAGAGAGAGAGAGAGAGAGAGAGAGACCCCCCACCCCCAGTCTAATGCTATTGCTGTGTTGTGTATCAGACCTTTGAATCAGAATGCTCCTACAGTAGTGAAGAACTGGAACACTTTCAGACGGAGGTGAAACAGCTGCAGAACCAGATTAAACAACTCAAGGTGAACTCACACTCCTGTCCAAACATCACGTCAGTGTGTGTGAGAGAGAGAGAGAGAGAGAGAGAGAGAGAGAGAGAGAGAGAGAGAGAGAGAGAGAGAGAGAGAGAGAGAGGAGAGAGAGAGAGAGAGAGAGAGAGAGAGAGAGAGAGAGAGAGAGAGAGAGAGAGAGAGAGAGAGAGAGAGAGAGAGAGCTGTGAATATCACATTCAATGACATCAAACTTTATTAACAGTCATTTTCAGATATCCACTGCAACTGATAGTGTTATAACCACTGGCTAATCTAATAGCTTTTCTCAACATAATTAATAACTTTTACATTTATAACACGATATAATGTAAATTTTATAAATCACTGGATAATGGAATGTTGAACAAATAACTTTTTTTTGTGGTAATTTATAACTATACTGAACAAAAAATATAAACACAACATGTAAAGTGATGGTCCCATGCTTCATGAGCTGAAATAAAATATCCCAGAAATGTTCCATACGCACAAAAAGCTTATCTTTCTAAAATTTGGTGGACAAATTTGTTTACATCCCTGTTAGTGAGCATTTCTTCTTAACCAAGATAGTCCATCCACCTGACAGGTGTGGCATATCAAGAAGCTGATTAAACAGCATAATCATTACACAGGTGCACCTTGTGCTGGGGACAATAAAAGGCCACTTTAAAATGTGCAGTTTTGTCACACAATACAATGCCACAGATGTCTCAAGTTTTAAGCGAGCATACAATTGGCATGCTGACTGCAGGAATGTCCACCAGAGCTGTTGCCAGATAATTTAATGTTAATTTCTCTACCATAAGCCGCCTCTAACATCGTTTTAGAGAATTTGACAGTACGTCCAACCGGCCTCACAATCACAGACCACATGTAACCACGCCAGCCCTGGACCTCCACATCTGGCTTCTTCACCTGCGGGATCGTCTGAGACCAGCCACCCGGACAACTGATGAAACTGTGGGTTTGCACAACCGAAGAATTTCTGCACAAACTGTCAGAAACCGTCTCAGGGAAGTTCATCTGCGTGCTCGTCGTCCTCACCAGGGTCTTGACCTGACTGCAGTTCTACGTCGTAACCGACTTCAGTGGGCAAATGCTCACCTTCGATGGTCACTGGCATGCTGGAGAAGTGTGCTCTTCACAGATGAATCCCGGTTTCAACTGTACCGGGCAGATGGTAGAAGTGTGTATGGCGTCGTGTGGACGAGCGGTTTGCTGATGTAAACGTTGTGAGCAGAGTGCCCCATGGTGGTGGTGGGGTTATGGTATGGGCAGGCGTAAGCTACGGACAACGAACACAATTGCATTTTATCGATGGCAATTTGAATGCACAGAGATACCGTGACAAGATCCTGAGGCCCATTGTCGTGCCATTCATCCGCCGCCATCACCTCATGTTGCAGCATGATAATGCACAGCCCCATGTTGCAAGGATCTGTACACAATTCCTGGAAGCTGAAAATGTCCCAGTTCTTACATGGCCTGCATACTCACCAGACATGTCACCCATTGAGCATGTTTGGGATGCTCTGGATCGATGTGTACGACACCGTGTTCCAGTTCCCGCCAATATCCAGCAACTTCGCACAGCCATTGAAGAGGAGTGGGACAACATACCACATTACACAATCAACAGCCTGATCAAATCTATACAAAGGAGATGTGTCCTGCTGCATGAAGCAAATGGTGGTCACACCAGATACTGACTGGTTTTCTGATCCATGCCCCTACCTTTTTTTAAAGGTATCTGTGACCAACGGATGCGTATCTGTATTCCCAGTCATGTCAAATCCATAGATTAGGGCCTAATGAATTTATTTCAATTTACTGATTTCCTTATATGAACTGTAACTCAGTAAAATCTTTGAAATTGTTGCATGTTGCGTTTATATTTTTGTTCAGTGTAAATTGTTAATTTTCATACACCATGTACAGTATATGTACTCATGTAAATGTTTATACACAAATATACAATGTTACAATGTTAAAATGTTGCAATGTTACAATGTTGCAATGGTACAAGTTTGCAATGTTGCAATGGTACAATGTTACAATGTTGCAATGTTACAATGTTACAATGTTGCAATGTGTATCAGAGTAACTTTGAATTGACTTTAACTTTGTTCACAGTCAAGTCACAGTCAACCTGCTGGTTTTCCTACAATACCCCAGGGCAGTCAACCTGCTGGTTTTCCTACACTACCCCAGGTCAGTCAACCTGCTGGTTTTCCTAAACTACCCCATGTCAGTCAACCTGCTGGTTTTCCTACACTACCCCAGGGCAGTCAACCTGCTGGTTTTTCTACACTACCCCAGGGCAGTCAACCTGCTGGTTTTTCTAAACTACCCCATGTCAGTCAACCTGCTGGTTTTCCTACACTACCCCAGGGCAGTCAACCTGCTGGTTTTCCTACACTACCCCAGGTCAGTCAAGCTGGTGGTTTTCCTACACTACCCCAGGTCTCCCTGAAGGAGACAGAGGACAGCAAGACGACCCTGGAGGAGGAGCTACACAGCACCTCAGATGTGAGTGACAACCGGATTCAGCCAATCACAATGCTAATTGATGGATTAATGAAGCAGTAGTATTATATTGTATTACAGTTTAGTATATAGCATCATATCCCATCATATCCTATCCTATCCTATCATATCCCATCATATCCTATCCTATCGTATCGGATGATCGTATCTCTTTGCCAGGCATAGTTGTATTAACACACTCTCGTTCTTGCTCTTTCTCCTCCCTCCCTCCCTCCCTCCCTCCCTCCCTCCATCAGAAAGCGTGTGCGACGGTGGAGGAGAACAGTCATCTGAAGACTCGTCTGCAGGTAATATTAATCTTCTAATAAACCACAAAACAAGACAAGACTCTTCACCCACACAACTGCTCCATGGTCTCTGCAGTATGGCTGCCCCCTGCTCCAACTTCTATGTGTGTGTATGTGTGTCTTTCCGAGGGGATAAAGCCGAAGTAGAATTTCCGTTGGACCTTGGGTACAATTCTTCTCCTTTATCATCATCATCATCATCATCATCATCATCATCATCATCATCATCATCATTATCGTCATCATCTTCTTCTTCATCATCATCATCATCATCATCATCATCTTCTTCTTCTCCTTCATCATCATCATCATATTCTTCTTCTTCTACTTCTTCTTCTTCTCCTTCATCATCATCTTCTTCTTCTTCTTCTCCTTTATCATCATCATCATCAGCTTCTTCTTCTTTTTCTTCTTCAACTTCTTCTTCTTCTCCTTCATCATCATCATCATCATCATCTTCTTCTTCTTCTCCTTCATCATCATCATCATCATCATCATCATCATCTTCTTCTTCTTCTGCTTCTCCTTCATCATCATCATCTTCTTCTTCTACCCCCTGCAGAGCGAGAGACATAGTAACAGTGCAGAGCAGGACTATGAAGAGGTCATTACACTGCTGGAGGCTGAGATCAAAGACCTGAAGAACCAACTGGCGGGCAGGAAACAGAAGGGTCTGGAGGCTACTAAGGTAGACTTAAAACCAATTTATGATAGAAAAAGGCTAGTGTCGTCTGGGTGGGCCGTAGACACAAGTGACCACAAAGCAGACAAAAAGACGTGAATGTTGGTCGCAGTGGAGGGGTAGCAGACCTCTCGATTTCTGAAACAACCCAGACAAGTGTCTGTGACCCACCAGGACAACACTAGTCTTTTCTACCATAAATTACTGTGACCCACCAGGACAACACTAGTCTTTTCTACCATAAATTACTGTGACCCACCAGAACAACACTAGTCTTTTCTATGATAAATTACTGTGACCCACCAGAACAACACTAGTCTTTTCTACCATAAATTACTGTGACCCACCAGGACAACACTAGTCTTTTCTACCATACATTACTGTGACCCACCAGGACAACACTAGTCTTGTCTACCATAAATTACTGTGACCCACCAGGACAACACTAGTCTTTTCTACCATAAATTAATGTGAGCCAATAGGACAACACTAGTCTTTTCTACCATAAATTACTGTGACCCACCAGAACAACACTAGTCTTTTCTACCATAAATTACTGTGACCCACCAGAACAACACTAGTCTTTTCTACCATAAATTACTGTGACCCACCAGAACAACACTAGTCTTTTCTACCATAAATTACTGTGACCCACCAGGACAACACTAGTCTTTTCTACCATAAATTACTGTGACCCACCAGGACAACACTAGTCTTTTCTATGATAAATTACTGTGACCCACCAGAACAACACTAGTCTTTTCTACCATAAATTACTGTGACCCACCAGGACAACACTAGTCTTTTCTACCATACATTACTGTGACCCACCAGGACAACACTAGTCTTGTCTACCATAAATTACTGTGACCCACCAGGACAACACTAGTCTTTTCTACCATAAATTACTGTGACCCACCAGAACAACACTAGTCTTTTCTACCATAAATTACTGTGACCCACCAGGACAACACTAGTCTTTTCTACCATAAATTAATGTGAGCCAATAGGACAACACTAGTCTTTTCTACCATAAATTACTGTGACCCACCAGAACAACACTAGTCTTTTCTACCATAAATTACTGTGACCCACTAGAACAACACTAATCTTTTCTACCATATATTACTGTGACCCACCAGAACAACACTAGTCTTTTCTACCATAAATTACTGTGACCCACCAGGACAACACTAGTCTTTTCTACCATAAATTACTGTGACCCACCAGAACAACACTAGTCTTTTCTACCATAAATGACTGTGACCCACCAGGACAACACTAGTCTTTTCTACCATAAATTACTGTGACCACCAGGACAACACTAGTATTTTCTACCATAAATTACTGTGACCCACCAGGACAACACTAGTCTTTTATACCATAAATTACTGTGACCCACCAGAACAACACTAGTCTTTTCTATGATCAATTACTGTGACCCACCAGAACAACACTAGTCTTTTCTACCATACATTACTGTGACCCACCAGGACAACACTAGTCTTGTCTACCATAAATTACTGTGACCCACCAGGACAACACTAGTCTTTTCTACCATAAATTACTGTGACCCACCAGAACAACACTAGTCTTTTCTACCATAAATTACTGTGACCCACCAGGACAACACTAGTCTTTTCTACCATAAATTACTGTGACCCACCAGAACAACACTAGTCTTTTCTACCATAAATTACTGTGACCCACTAGAACAACACTAATCTTTTCTACCATATATTACTGTGACCCACCAGAACAACACTAGTCTTTTCTACCATAAATTACTGTGACCCACCAGGACAACACTAGTCTTTTCTACCATAAATTACTGTGACCCACCAGAACAACACTAGTCTTTTCTACCATAAATTACTGTGACCCACCAGAACAACACTAGTCTTTTCTACCATAAATTACTGTGACCCACTAGAACAACACTAATCTTTTCTACCATATATTACTGTGACCCACCAGAACAACACTAGTCTTTTCTACCATAAATTACTGTGACCCACCAGGACAACACTAGTCTTTTCTACCATAAATTACTGTGACCCACCAGAACAACACTAGTCTTTTCTACCATAAATGACTGTGACCCACCAGGACAACACTAGTCTTTTCTACCATAAATGACTGTGACCCACCAGGACAACACTAGTCTTTTCTACCATACATTACTGTGACCCACCAGGACAACACTAGTCTTTTATACCATAAATTACTGTGACCCACCAGAACAACACTAGTCTTTTCTATGATCAATTACTGTGACCCACCAGAACAACACTAGTCTTTTCTATGATCAATTACTGTGACCCACCAGGACAACACTAGTCTTTTCTACCATAAATTACTGTGACCCACCAGAACAACACTAGTCTTTTCTACCATAAATTACTGTGACCCACCAGGACAACACTAGTCTTTTCTACCATAAATTACTGTGACCCACCAGAACAACACTAGTCTTTTCTACCATAAATGACTGTGACCCACCAGGACAACACTAGTCTTTTCTACCATACATTACTGTGACCCACCAGGACAACACTAGTCTTTTCTACCATAAATTATTGTGACCCACCAGGACAACACTAGTCTTTTATACCATAAATTACTGTGACCCACCAGAACAACACTAGTCTTTTCTATGATCAATTACTGTGACCCACCAGAACAACACTAGTGTTTTCTACCATAAATTACTGTGACCCACCAGGACAACACTAGTCTTTTCTACCATACATTACTGTGACCCACCAGGACAACACTAATCTTTTCTACCATAAATTACTGTGACCCACCAGGACAACACTAGTCTTTTCTACCATAAATTAAGCCTTACAATCAGAGATCCAGTGTGCAAAACCCCTTTCTTCCCTGTCTCTACACAGCTCTCGTTCTGTCTTAATGTATGTTTTTTACACTTTTCCACTGACCCTTACTTTAACGCCAAACCTACACCAGTTACTCCTAATTCTGAATTCAGAACAAATAGTGTACTTGTACTTGCTATGTGTACTGCTAGTGTACTTGCTATGTGTACTTGCTAGTACATCTACTGACTGTTGTTCTGTGTGTTGTACCCCAGGAGGATGTGATGGAGTTTAACAGGAAGTTGTTCTGTGTGTTGTATCCCAGGAGGATGTGATGGAGTTAAACAGGAAGTTGTTCTGTGTGTTGTACCCCAGGAGGATGTGATGGAGTTAAACAGGAAGTTGTCGATGATTGGCTGTCAGCTGAGGAAGTCTGAGCTGAGCAGAAGACACCTGGAGATCTCCAACAAGAAACTACTGGGCTTCGCACAGGTAACATTACACCTGTAACACAGTAACACACCTTTACAACAACACTACCTGTCCACTTCTCAGCTGTAAACACAGTCACACAGGTTCTGTAACACACCTACCTGTGAGCCATAGCTGACGCCTCTAGTTGTGCTCTTTGATGTTCTGAACCTGTACTGCCTCCTACTGGCTCAAAACTACTTTTTAGTTTTATGAATGTGGATTTCTGTGCTGACTGACTGACTGACTGACTAACTGACTGACTGACTGACTGACTGACTGACTGGCTGACTGGCTGACTGGCTGACTGACTAACTGACTGACTGACTGACTGGCTGGCTGACTGACTAACTGGCTGGCTGACTAACTGGCTGACTGTTTATTTCTCAGAATGTTCACAAAGTGCTCACCACCCCCAGCTTGTTTGGAATGGAAAATGGGTAAGTGCTTATCTTCCAAATGTATCTCCTTTATGAGAACCCTTCAAACTTTTGTTCATTCTTACAGTCTGTTGATATCACTGGAGGGTGTGTGTGTGCACGTGTGTGTGTGCATGTGTGTGTGTGTGTGTGTGTGTGTGTGTGTGTGCACGTGCGTGTGTGTGTGTGTGTGCACGTGTGTGTGTGTTCTTGTTTGTACTAATATGTATCCTGCATTCTCCAGGGGTAACAGGACCTCTCCAGCCACAGACAGTCCAGATACCCCCTCTCCCATACTAGACCCAGCCTGCCAGCTAGCTGCAGAGGCCAGGGAGCTGGTGGAGGGGGTCAGAACCCTGAGCAGCACCGATGATACAGCCCCTCTCAGTGACTCAGAGGGGGGTGAACCACCTGACCCAGCCATGGACCCTAACCGGGCCGCAGAGTAAGTATGATCAGCACTTACTTCCACTGATAACCCATCTGGATCTAGATGGAATATGGCCTCTGAGTCGTTGATAGCCATAGTCTGTGGTGTTTGGCCTCTGATGCTATGATAGCCATAGTCTGTGGTGTTTGGCCTCTGAGTCGTTGATAGCCATAGTCTGTGGTGTTTGGCCTCTTGATGCTATGATAGCCATAGTCTGTGGTGTTTGGCCTCTGAGTCGTTGATAGCCATAGTCTGTGGTGTTTGGCCTCTGATGCTATGATAGCCATAGTCTGTGGTGTTTGGCCTCTGAGTCGTTGATAGCCATAGTCTGTGGTGTTTGCTCTGTGCTCCAAATCTCTCTACGTCTGTAACTCCAACCTTGAACACTGCAATGACGCTAATATTGATTATTGCTATCTAGAATGTAATTGGCTTGGAACTTTTGAGTTTGCTGAACTTGTGTGGCCATTTCTTAAAGTGTATTATCAATGTATTGTCACCTTATACGTTTCAACAAACTAATCAAAAATCTAGCCTCTCTTCCCTTTTTTTGCATTTCATCCTCTCCTTCTCTTCCCTCTCCTCCTCCTTACCTTCCCCTCTTCCCTCTCGTCCTCTCGTCCTCAGCCCTCACAGCTCGCCGGCTCAGACGTCTCCTACAGGAGTTCCAGCCAAAGACAAGCGCCACCAGTAGAGAACGTTTGGAGAACATCATAGAGAGCGTTTTTAGAGAACGTTGCAAGGACGTCAAAAGAACAACGTGGCTTGGCACTGGGCTCAGGAGAACACTGTGCTTGGCTGACTACCTTTACCTAAAAACTACCAACAACCCTTTAAAAGACAGACAGACAGACAGACAGACAGAGAGACAGACAAATTGAGAGCGACAACCAGTGAAACTGTATGTAGGATGCTATCCAGTGTTCGTTTAAAAAATACTTACAACTCTTTAAAAATAATCGTTAGTTGAGGCTTCAGTCAGTGTTCTGGGATTGCTTTACCGATTAACCGCAAAATGTACTAGTTTTTCTGTTTTCTAATACAGCTGTATGTGTACTTACATTTCTGTGTTGATATTTTGCATTTGTCAGAATGTGAACGAAGGGGAGATTCTCAACTGGGAGTGACTGGGAAGGATAGCAGGTTTTGAGGTGAAATGGCAGAGACTTGTAGATGCAGTTCAGTTTTGTCCAAAGAGCTTACCGTAGTCGATAAGACAGCACTGCAAAGCCAAGGTGCTACTGTTGGGTTTGTAGATGTACAGACGTACAGCATGAGCTATGATGACGATGCACTGAACCTTTCCATCCCTGTGTTCCAATACTCTATAAAAGCTTCCTTCTCTCATCTCCTATTTCCTTGTATCCTATTTCCTTGTATCCTTCCTGACCACTGAAATCTGAAGAGACTGGATAGTTACATTCAATATGCCGGTATGGCATTGACTGCTTGTCAAATTGGTTCCATCCATTTATTTTTGGATCAGTGGTCCTTAAGGATACGAAGAGAGAAGAAGACGTTAGTGTTCATTATCTTTCAGAGATCAGAAATGTGTATTTTTGCTCACAACCCAGAGGTGAGGAGAGGAAGCCAGGCTAGGGTATTTGAACCTGGCCCTAGCTGTCTCTATATCCACAGCTGTGAGGAGAGGAAGTCAGGCTAGGGTATTGGAACCTAGCCCTAACAGTCTCTATAGCCACAGCTGTGAGGAGAGGAAGCCAGGCTAGGGTATTGGAACCTAGCCCTAACAGTCTCTTTAGCCACAGCTGTGAGGAGAGGATGCCAGGCTAGGGTATTGGAACCTAGCCCTAGTTGTCTCTACAGCTGTATCGCCATGGGTACAGTAAGTACTCTGTATGTGTATACTTCAGAGAGAGAGGATAACATGGACGATGTGCCCTGATCCAAAGCGTCTCATCCTGATGACATCGTGTCACCATGATGATGACCCTGTGTACAGAGACTGCTTGTCCCTATACTGAAGTGCTCTGATGAACTGTCTGTCGTTTTGAAGATGATTTTGGACTGGAGATGGATACCGAAGAAGAGGAAGAAGCTTTAGGACCTGAACGAGCAATCATGGCGACACCGAGACGTCTGCCTTTGCTGTTATTATAAAACCTTGTAAATCTTGCTGAAATAAATATTGCACTCTCCTTCGATGTCCTTCTCCACGTCTTCTGACTGACACACACACACACACACACACACACACAGACACACACACACACACACACACACACACACACACACACACAAACGCACACAAACAAACAAACAAATCCGATGGACCAAGCCAGAGCCAGAGTATTTCTGTGTCAATTGTAGCTCGTTCAAGGTTTTGTCTATGAGGATTCCTTTCTTCCTTGCTGTTAAGTATCGAACTGGACAAACTGTTGAGTTCTGTGAATACTAACTACTCTGTCATATCACATATGTTCCATAACTTCTGTTAGAACTGCATCTCCAAAGCAACAGCTGTGTGGAAATTCCATTCCATTCCATAACCATAACCCACAGCTTGTTGGCTTGTCCTCTGAGATTGAGGTTACGTTACCAAGGCAATAAGAAAAGAATGGGAAAAACAACAACAATGGCCTTTTAGCAGTGGCTGTGTCTCAATAGTCGTAACTAGCTCCCTTTCCTTGTGTCCTTTCCTTGTGTCCTTTTCCTTCATGACCAGTGATATGGAAAGGAATGATACTGTAGGTGAAAAAGCAATATGGTGGAAAGCTATCCAATCCTTTCACCTGTTAGAGGTACTGAAGGAAATGAGATGAGGAAAGGAGACCAGGAAAGGAAGCCAATGATGAGTATTGAGACGCAACACAAGCAGTGTTTCTCAACTCAAAACACCATCCATAGCATAATCATCAGTATCATACGATCACTGCATGGTTCTGGTTCTAAAAACCTGTCTTTCAATATCCAACTATGGAATCAAATGTTTGGTTTCAGGAATGTAGAGAAATGCAATAGCTATTCCGTCTGTTTAAATTACTAGGCTGTATGATAACGATACCTGTGTGGAGGGATAAATGGGCTGCGTCCCAATAATCTCCTTTCTCCCGAAGTGAGCACTATGGATTTCAAAGGAAATGACTGGAATATGGAATTCCTTCTAGAGTCCAGCTCATGCCAACACTAATCCAATGCTTTTAAATTTGTGGGGGAGTAGTGAACAAGTGCACACTTCAGGAAGAAAGAGAGATTATTGGGACACAGCCAATGAGAGATGTACAACAGGAGGTCATCTAACATTTATAAGACATACCATAGCAGGCTAAATGTGTAAGATTTATTTTATTTAATATTGTTAAATGCACATGCTTTTCAAAAAATAACTGACATGTAGTCCTGTAATTGAACTAGATTGCATCTTATGTGTGGCCTCTAACTTTCTTTTACTGTTTTTTATTAAAGGAATACCCTCAAATACATCTGTGTAGCTGTAGTTTCCTACTATATATTTCTACATGTCTGTTTTTTTACTTCAATACCAGCCTACTTACAACAGGGGAGTAACCAAGGTTGAGGTCAATTTCAGTGAATGTACATTTCAATTCAACAATGTCATAATATGTTCAACGTGGACTATTCTTATTCCAGTCTTGAGTTTCTGAATTGACCCCAACCCTGGTAGTAAGACTGGGTTTATACGTAGTACCTCTAAATGCCTGTGTAAGCTAGCAGCCACCCAACTAAAGATAGAGATCATCTGGACCTCCTCTCCACTTCATTATCAATTTCAAAGAAAAAGACTGGAAAACAAAAGACTGGAAAAATACATGTTTATAAGAGTGTTAATACATATTTTTCCCCCAAATGATTCACAAAACAATATTGAGCGTTTTACTGGTAAGACATGTAGTTCTCATCTTTGTACAAATGATGGCGCCTCAGTCCTAGCCAAAGAGTTCCAGGAAGTGAGAGAGCTGAAGGACAGATAAATATTTTTGTTGCTCCTTAATCTATACCATATACAGTATATATATATATATTAGCTAAATGGAATGTAAGCAAATTACTTTCATCCATTGTTTACTGGCCATTCATTTTATTCCATCATCCAGCTGTTACATTTATAACAACTGTATTTTGAGAACCATCACTTTTATTTCAGAAGAAACTTTGATGCCCGTTAATCTTTAAGCAGGCGAGATGGTCTCCACCTTCACCTCCTTGACCTTCTCGTTAGAGGAGCAGCACCACTTGGTCCAGGCGTCAGGGAGGAAAGGGATCTTCTCCAGTCTAGAGAGGTAGATGATTGGCTGGATACTACTGCTGATGTTAATGAAGGCATACCCCACCGGCTGCACCAGGCAGCGGAACGTATCCGGAGGGTAGTGGTCCTGGGAGGGGATATCAGACACTTAACTGCCATTCAAAAAAATATAATAGGATTTTATCTTTGTTCATCTGGCCAAATCATTAAGGACAGTGCTAGGGTTGCAAAGTTCTGGTAACTTTCCCAAATTTCCCAGGTTTTCCAGAACTCCTCGTTGGAGTATTCCGCATTTCCTGATTATTCCCTTCTAATTCCGGGAATCTTCCAACCAGGATTTCTAGAAAACGTGGGAATTTTGGGAAAGTTACTGGAACTGTCCAACCCTGTTGACAAGTCATGTTGGAATGTACCTTTATACATCAGGCAACATCATTAAGGACAACCATATAAATAGAATCACTAGAATGGAAGTCAATGAGTCTCCTCAGTTTCTATGCACACAGGTCATCACCTCAAAAGGGAACAGAGCCACCGGCGGCAAGTAGTTGAACACGATGATGGACAGGACCGACATCACCATCTTGAAGGCTTTCTTCTTCATGGGGTGCATTTTGTCCTTCCCAGAGCCTCTGGAACTCTTCAGGGCCACCAGGATGGCCCCGTTACACAACACCATCCAGGCAAACGTTGCCAGGATCGTCCCTGTCAACACCTGAGGGTAGCAGAAGTGGACATTTTTTAAAGACAATTTTTAATGCACCTTTTTAGCCGTGCTTTTATTATCTTTCCTTTCATTAGGCCTGGTCTCAGATCAGATTGTTTTATTCCCTTTCCTTTCATTAGGCCTGGTCTCAGATTGTTTTATTATCTTTCCTTTCATTAGGCCTGGTCTCAGATTGTTTTATTCCCTTTCCTTTCATTAGGCCTGGTCTCAGATTGTTTTATTCCCTTTCCTTTCATTAGGCCTGGTCTCAGATCAGATTGTTTTATTCCCTTTCCTTTCATTAGGCCTGGTCTCAGATTGTTTTATTCCCTTTCCTTTCATTAGGCCTGGTCTCAGATTGTTTTATTCCCTTTCCTTTCATTAGGCCTGGTCTCAGATCAGATTGTTTTATTCCCTTTCCTTTCATTAGGCCTGGTCTCAGATTGTTTTATTCCCTTTCCTTTCATTAGGCCTGGTCTCAGATTGTTTTATTATCTTTCCTTTCATTAGGCCTGGTCTCAGATTGTTTTATTCCCTTTCCTTTCATTAGGCCTGGTCTCAGATCAGATTGTTTTATTCCCTTTCCTTTCATTAGGCCTGGTCTCAGATTGTTTTATTCCCTTTCCTTTCATTAGGCCTGGTCTCAGATTGTTTTATTATCTTTCCTTTCATTAGGCCTGGTCTCAGATTGTTTTATTCCCTTTCCTTTCATTAGGCCTGGTCTCAGATCAGATTGTTTTATTCCCTTTCCTTTCATTAGGCCTGGTCTCAGATTGTTTTATTATCTTTCCTTTCATTAGGCCTGGTCTCAGAATGTTTTATTATCTTTCCTTTCATTAGGCCTGGTCTCAGATCAGATTGTTTTATTCCCTTTCCTTTCATTAGGCCTGGTCTCAGATTGTTTTATTATCTTTCCTTTCATTAGGCCTGGTCTCAGATTGTTTTATTCCCTTTCCTTTCATTAGGCCTGGTCTCAGATCAGATTGTTTTATTCCCTTTCCTTTCATTAGGCCTGGTCTCAGATTGTTTTATTCCCTTTCCTTTCATTAGGCCTGGTCTCAGATTGTTTTATTATCTTTCCTTTCATTAGGCCTGGTCTCAGATTGTTTTATTCCCTTTCCTTTCATTAGGCCTGGTCTCAGATCAGATTGTTTTATTCCCTTTCCTTTCATTAGGCCTGGTCTCAGATTGTTTTATTATCTTTCCTTTCATTAGGCCTGGTCTCAGAATGTTTTATTATCTTTCCTTTCATTAGGCCTGGTCTCAGATCAGATTGTTTTATTCCCTTTCCTTTCACTAGGCCTGGTCTCAGATTGTTTTATTCCCTTTCCTTTCATTAGGGCTGGTATCAGATTGTTTTATTCCCTTTCCTTTCATTAGGCCTGGTCTCAGATTGTTTTATTCCCTTTCCTTTCATTAGGCCTGGTTTCAGTTTGTTTTTATTTATATATGTTATTGATATTATTTTATAGTGTGAAGTGCATTGTATTGCTACTTTTGTCCAATACGTGCTATGCAAAAAAGTGTGATTGCTTGATTAATTGCTTGACTAATTGATTGATCTATGGATTGACCTTCTCGAAGTTGGGCAGGCCCCCGACGGTCTTGGCGGAGGCGTAGGTGAAAGTGAGCCCCAGGACCACCGCGGAGAGAGCCACCCTGTACTTGGTATCCTTCAGCTGGCCGTAGGCGAGTGGGAAGAGGACCGCCACGAACCGATCCAAACAGATACAGGACAGGAACAGAGGACCGCTGGCGTCCTAGAGGAGAAGAAAGTGGAGAAAGAGGAGGAGGAGGAGGAGGAGGAGGAGGAGGAGAAGGAGAAAGAGGAGGAGAAGGAGAAGAGAAAGGAGGAGGAGAATTAGGCGGAGGGGGAGGAGAAGGAGGAGAAGAGGAAGGAGGAGGAAGGAGGAGTAGGAGGTGAAAAAGTTGACTTTATTGTCAGATGTGAGTATGAAATAATGGCCCCATAGTCCCTACATAGTGCACACTTTTGACCAGTGTCCATAGAGCACTATAGAGGGAATTTAGTGTCATTTTTGATGCAACCTCTGCGACATAGTGTGTATTCCCTATATCGTGTACTTTTGACCGGTGACCATAGGGGTGCCCATAGGGGTGCCCATAGGGGTGTCCATAGGGGTGTCCATAGGGGTGACCATAGGGGTGTCCATAGGGGTGTCCATAGGGGTGCCCATTGGGGTGTCCATAGGGGTGTCCATAGGGGTGTCCATAGGGGTGACCATAGGGGTGTCCATAGGGGTGACCATAGGGGTGTCCATAGGGGTGTCCATAGGGTTGCCCATAGGGGTGTCCATAGGGGTGTCCATAGGGCTCTGGTCAGAAGTAGTGTGCTATGTAGGGAATAGGGTACAATATCAGACGCAGAAATTCCAGAATCCAGATACACTGAAATTCTCCTTTACCTTGACGCCGTAGGAGAACTTGAGAGCGGACCAGACGTCCTTGCTGTGCCAGTAGTAGAAGTTCAGATAGCTGAAGGGGACCATGATGCCGAAGTAAGCGTCCATGAAGGCCAGACAGCCAAGAAAGATGTCTGAGGAGGACGGCTCCTTACGGCTCCGGAGCAGAATCACCAGGACTAACACAAGGCCAGACAAAGATTTTATTAGCTAGTTTCTTAGTCCATCAGAGACGGATATTAGTTAATTTCTCTGCTCCCGATACCCAAAATACAAATACACTGGAAGGAGTATAGGATCAGGGGCAATGCTCCTGGAGTTATGTAAATACAAACACAGTGGAAGGAGTATAGGATCAGGGGCGATGCTCCTGGAGTTATGTAAATACAAACACAGTGGAAGGAGTATAGGATCAGGGGCGATGCTCCTGGAGTTATGTAAATACAAACACAGTGGAAGGAGTATAGGATCAGGGGCGATGCTCCTGGAGTTATGTAAATACAAACACAGTGGAAGGAGTATAGGATCAGGGGCAATGCTCCTGGAGTTATGTAAAGGTTAAGGGCCTTGCTCAAGGCCACAATGGTACAAGATGGTACCTGGGATTTGAATCAGCAACCTTCCGGCTACTGGTGCGCTGCTCTAACCTCTCTAACCGCTGGGCTACCTACCTAAGATGTTAGCAGGGAGTCCCAGGATCACGTTGAAGGTCTGAACAGTCAGGTCGAAGAGGATCCCTGCCACCATCTCTTCACACCCCTCAAACACATTGAAGGGTTTGAACGTAGCGTTGGTCATGAGGTCAGTAACAGTACTGTTGTTGATCATGACGTTGAGGGGGAGAGCAGTGGGGAGACTGGTGGTGTTGAGTGCTGAGTATAGAAAGAGAGGATCCTCCATGGTTTACTTTACACACAGCAGAGGTCAGAGGTCAGATTGAACAAGACTGATGGAGATAAAAAAAAAAAAGCTGAATAAAAGTGGAAACAAAATGTGATTTAAAGATAAACAGGCACTTATTAATGAATGTATTAATGAATGGATCTAGTATACATTTACATTTACATCATTTAGCAGACACTCTTATCCAGAGCGACTTATACATAATACATTATTACTGAGGGTTAAATTGGACAGGAGTGGTGGGCAACCATGGCAACCATGGTCCATCACTAATAGATATACACATTGGCAGTTAAATGTGAACTATCATGAATAATCAACTTCATGCATAAATTATCCAACAAATGTCCATAGTAAAATCTCAAGATTCAACTAATTTAGATGGCTGTATTAATGTTAATCTCCAAAATCCTAGTTTAACCTTATCGTGACGAACTGATCCACAACTAATGGATTAAGCATCAAAAAGTACATTACATTACATTTACGTCATTTAGCAGACACTCTTATCCAGAGCGACTTACAGTTAGTGCATACATTATTCTTTTTTTATTTTCATACTGGCCCCCCATGGGAATCGAACCCACAACCCTGGCGTTGCAAACGCCATGCTCTACCAACTGAGCTACCTCCCATTCCCTCCCCTACCCTGGACCAATTGTGCGCCGCCCCATTGGTCTCCCGGTTGCGGCCGGCTACAGCAGAGCCTGGATTCGAACCAGGATCTCTAGTGGCACAGCTAGCACTGCAATGCAGTGCCTTAGACCACTGCGCCACTCGGGAGGAAGTATGCTTCCATTAGCCAAGGTCTTCATCATATCAAATATATCTGTATATATTGTCCCCTTAAAATCATGGTATAGCACTTTATTCCATGCTTTAAAGGCCCAGTGCAGTCAAAATTCAGTTTTTCCTGTGTTTTTGTATCAAATTGTACAACAGCTGATGAAACTAACACTGTAAAGGTGTGAAAAAATGTATTAGTGTTATTTCCTAGTAGCTGCAGGTTGAAAATACAATCTACCTTCTAATCAGCAGGTTTTGCAAGGGTGGCGTTTTGGCTTGCCTGGTGACATCACGGTGTAAGTTGTAATAGACCAATGACAAAGAGAGTTCCAAACTTCATTCAGACCACTCCCAGACAGTCCAAGCAAAATGATTGCTTGAGATTTTTTTGTTGTTGCTAAAAAGCTATTTTTGTTTCTTTTTGACCACTATTAATGTAAAACTATTACAGTAAGGTACTTAATTATTACTCAGAAATGATTTGATATTGAGATAAAAAACGGCTGCATTAGACCTTTAAAGGGCCAACCCGGAGTTGCTACAATCTTTTTTGGATTGTTAAATGAATGATATATAGCCATTGATTCTTGCAGAATAAAATGTCTAAATGCTTCATGAGCTTAGTTCAACTGTTGTACCCCATCAGAACCCAAAATATAAGCTGGTTTTACTCCAATGTTTGTAAACAAAGTCAATGTAAACAAATACTGTGTAGTTTAAAAACATGGTCAAAACTATAATGTTGATGTCATGGATGGTCAGTCCTTGCACCCATAGCTCTGTCTATGAATTTGAGAGTGGCTATATTTCTCAAACCCCATCCCTCAGCTGTTTACCAAAACATGTGGCGGGGTGTTGGTTTTGTTATTGTTTGAACTGCGGTCTGACCCTTTAATGGAAAGTTCCTTCCTAGCTAGTGTTCTCATAATTAAGACCAGAGTCTCAGGTGAGCTGCAGTACGTGTGGACCTCTGTGTCACGATCCTCCTCAGTCACACAGACAGCTGATAAACAACAGACAGGCCTCCCTGCAGGCTATTGTTCTGTTATTCTGGCTCTACCAAGGAGCCCTCTGTGGAACTGATAGTCTCCCAAGACACGCTGGAATGTTTTAGAGAGCTGAAACAATGTATAAACTGTGTGTACAGGGAACTGTTCTGTTATTCTGGCTCAATTAGGGACTATAGGGAAGGTTTATCTTTACCCAGACTGGATATTCTCTGGAGAGTTAAACTGTGTGCACAGGGAATGCTCCTTCACCTGAGGACTACTGGGAGACGAGGACCGCCCCTATTGCACCTGGATAAAAGGACTTGCAGGTCTCCAACAGGTCTGGGGAAGGTAGTATCGCTGCTACTCCAACAGGTCTGGGGAAGGCAGTATCGATGCTACTCCAACAGGTCTGGGGAAGGCAGTATTGATGCTACTCC
This sequence comes from Coregonus lavaretus, assembly GCF_964263955.1. Taxonomy (NCBI): domain Eukaryota; kingdom Metazoa; phylum Chordata; class Actinopteri; order Salmoniformes; family Salmonidae; genus Coregonus; species Coregonus lavaretus. Next base: position 60,073 of record NW_028164343.1, on the reverse strand, counting down.
AACAGGTCTGGGGAAGGCAGTATTGATGCTATTCCAACAGGTCTGGTGAAGGCAGTATGGCTGCTACTCCAACAGGTCTGGGGAAGGTAGTATCACTGCTACTCCAACAGGTCTGGGGAAGGCAGTATCGATGCTACTCCAACAGGTCTGGGGAAGGCAGTATCGCTGCTACTCCAACAGATCTGGGGAAGGCAGTATCGATGCTACGCCAACAGATCTGGGGAAGGCAGTATTGCTGCTACTCCAACAGGTCTGGGGAAGGCAGTATCGATGCTACTCAAACAGGTCTGGGGAAGGCAGTATGGCTGCTACTCCAACAGGTCTGGGGAAGGCAGTATCGATGCTACTCCAACAGGTCTGGGGAAGGCAGTATCGATGCTACTCCAACAGGTCTGGGGAAGGCAGTATTGATGCTACTCCAACAGGTCTGGGGAAGGCAGTATCGCTGCTACTCCAACAGATCTGGGGAAGGCAGTATGGCTGCTACTCCAACAGGTCTGGGGAAGGCAGTATCGCTGCTACTCCAACAGGTCTGGGGAAGGCAGTATCGATGCTACTCCAACAGGTCTGGGGAAGGCAGTATCAATGCTACTCCAACAGGTCTGGGGAAGGCAGTATCGATGCTACTCCAACAGGTCTGGGGAAGGCAGTATCGCTGCTACTCCAACAGGTCTGGGGAAGGCAGTATGGCTGCTACTCCAACAGGTCTGGGGAAGGCAGTATCGCTGCTACTCCAACAGGTCTGGGGAAGGCAGTATCGATGCTACTCCAACAGGTCTGGGGAAGGCAGTATCAATGCTACTCCAACAGGTCTGGGGAAGGCAGTATCGATGCTACTCCAACAGGTCTGGGGAAGGCAGTATCGATGCTACTCCAACAGGTCTGGGGAAGGCAGTATCGATGCTACTCCAACAGGTCTGGGGAAGGCAGTATGGCTGCTACTCCAACAGGTCTGGGGAAGGCAGTATCGCTGCTACTCCAACAGGTCTGGGGAAGGCAGTATCAATGCTACTCCAACAGGTCTGGGGAAGGCAGTATCAATGCTACTCCAACAGGTCTGGGCAAGGCAGTATCGATGCTATTCCAACAGATCTGGGGAAGGCAGTATTGATGCTACTCCAACAGGTCTGGGGAAGGCAGTATCGATGCTACTCCAACAGGTCTGGGGAAGGCAGTATCGCTGCTACTCCAACAGGTCTGGGGAAGGCAGTATCGCTGCTACTTCAACAGATCTGGGGAAGGCAGTAGCTATGCTACTCCAACAGGTCGATGCTACTGTAACTTAGCCATCCACTACACACGTATCTTTGATGTATTTTTGCTGTAAAGTCCATATACAGTACCACGCTCTTCAGCTTTGACAACCTGCTATAGGCCTCTCTTCTCCATCCCCCGTTAGTGTCCCTGGCAGAAGCATCATGCATCTAATTTGTTTCAAGGATTCACTTATAGCCAAATGTAATATCTATTAAGTTCTGTGTAGAAGAAAGTTATGCATATATTTTCATCCAACAAATGGAATGACCCCCCTCATGTTTAATGGGCATAACACCTATGCTATGCTCCTTGTATGGAGCGATTTCGGTGCCAACAGAAATTGTATTTGAATTCCATAATTATGAATTTGTAATGCACAAATTATATCATTGAATTCATCAAATGAATCTTGTAATTCATGATTTGAAACGGAATTGAATTAATATGGCGTTCAGTTTTCAAATTCAATTTATTTGGATATTAAAGTTCAATATTTATATATTCAGTTTCAATATGGTAGCTGTTGCATTCATTGTCTGTGTATCAAGTTTGCAAACCATAATTTCAAGTTTATCAAAGTTTCATATATTCAACTTTTCAGACGCATTCAGATTCAGTTTTCAAGTTCTGTTCTCTAAATTCACATTCAAAACAGAGACAACATCCTGGTACTTTTCCAGCCAGGAAAGGTAGAGGAGAACAGATAGAATCAAACGCTCACTGTGGTCAACAGAAACTTCTGGCAGTTTCTGAAGCCAATGTGGCATGTTTAATTTATTTTCTTCCAACTTTGAATGTAGCATTTGAACTGTTTTGGCTTTCAGCTAATATGACCCCATTCCTGAAAGCTAAGACTCTCAGGAGAATGGACGTGCCTTGTGTTCCCCTCTATGATGATCACATAGAATTTGCCCTCATAAGAATATAGTTGAAATGCCCTGTCATAGCCCTTCTAATGATAGCCTTTCCACTGCCTATTTAATCTTGCTCTTGTGACTGACTGGGTTCCAACCAGGTCTCCTGCATGTCACAAGACTGTGTTAGGTGACTAAGATAAAGCCTGTAGGGATTAGTTCAGGAAGCTAGCACAAGTCTTCAAGTCTCCAGCGAGGTTTATCGAACCACCTCGGTTACATCCATGCTCCAGAGAGTCTTAGTTGCAAAACGTTTTGGGACTGTATCAACAGTGTTGTCTCTGGTTTTGAACTGAATTTGAAAATGTGTATTAGGATATTGAATTTGAATTTTAAATGTTTGAATGTTTAAAGGGCAATATCACTCAAAAAATATCTATTGGTATTTATTTTCATTAGTTCACTGTTGATATAGTCCCAAAATGTTTTGCATGTCAGCAGTCAAGTTGTCAAGATATTGGACTTTTAAGAAGAAAAGTGTCATGATGATGCAAAATGCACTTTTTAAAGATAAATCACTTGACTGCTGACATGCAAAACATTTTGGGACTGTATCAACAGTGGACTAATGAAAAAAAATGCCAATAGATATTGTTTGAGTGATATTGCCCTTTAAACATTCAAAAATATTACATTCAAATTCAATATCCTAGTACAAATTCAAAATAATAACATTCTAATACAATTTCTGTTGGCACTGATATCGCTCCCTATCCGTGTCTCTGTCCCTTATAGACACCTACTCTGTATAACAGAGATGTTTCAGTGAACCACATTAAATCTGTTATGAACGACCTCAGCTGAGACCTGAAGACTTGTGTTGGTTCCCTTTACCTCCTCTTTCTGGTCCCCCAGGGCAGAACCTCTCCAGTGGGATCACTCAGTCAGATGCAGAGAGGAGAGGCTGTTTGCCACAGCAACTCCCTAGAGATGCCAGGCTTAATCAATTGTGTTTTTCATCAGCCAGTCATAATAACCATTTAACAGTACGACTGATGGATAGAATGGTTTGGTTCGAAAGCAGCGACGAAATATTCCAAAATACAAGTAATGTGTAATATCTGGTTCTGTTGAATTGAAATGTTTTTTGAAAAATGCTTAGATCTAATTTTACACGAGACAAATAGAATGGATTGGTTAAATAATATTTTGCTGCAGCCACTTTCACTTGACTATTGAGAAATAAAAGATGAGATGATTTACCATCTATTCTTAAAGGGGCAATCAGCAGTTGCTACATTAATTTGTGGACTAAATTAATGATATGTACCCGTTGATTCTTGAATAATACAACTTATAAATGCCTCACGAGCTTAATTCAACTGTCGTACCCCACCAGAACCCAAAACATAAGCTTGTTTTACCCCGATGTTTGTAGACAAAGTGAATGTAAACAAACTGAAAACATGGTTAAAACGATAAAATGTTGATATCATGGATGTTTAGTGCTTGCTTCCATAGCAGTGTCTATGAAATTGAGAGTGGTTACATATCTCCAGCCCCATCCCTCAGCTTTTCACCCAAAACAACTTTTTGTAATTGTTTTAACTGCTGATTGCAGCTTTAGGGCTCTATTCAGTCTGTATTGTTGAAGCGTTACAGATGACCTTTACATTTCTACCGCAGCGTTTACCATGAACGCAGTCCCCACTAATGCGTGAACATTGCCTTTAAATTTCAATCACGTTATAAAGCTGAACTTCTGCGATACAGATTGAATAGAGCCCTTAATGTCAGGTATTAACCTACAGCATCTAAATGAAGATACTAAGCATTCAGTGGGATATCCCCCACTCTTACCACACAAATCTGATACTCCATCAAGGTACTGAGCATTCAGTGGGATATCCCCCACTCTTACCACACACATCTGACACCCCATCAAGGTACTGAGCATTCAGTGGGATATCCCCCACTCTTACCACACAAATCTGACACCCCATCAAGGTACTGAGCATTCAGTGGGATATCCCCCACTCTTACCACACACATCTGACTCATCAATGTAATTAGAGTAAGATAAGATACTTTTATTGATCAACTTTTATTTGATCAAATCATTCATATCAAACCATCTGAACCCACCACTTCTGTAACTGTTGTTATTGTCCTCCTGATGCGTTCAGTAAAATAATCTCAGGTCACCAGCCTGTATCAATTATCAAGCACCATCAATCGTTTACAGTCAATTCATTGTGTGCATTGATTCCACACCTTCCATACCTAACACAGTAGCACATTTAACAACATTATTTTGTATCAGGGATTTGATCAAGTAGAATAAGCAGAAAACTTACCGAAGCGAAGGTGATGTTCGGTCCTTCTGAGTATATATCTAAATCCTCTAAGTGTGAAGCAATATCATACAGTATCTATCTCAATGTGAGAAGGGTTTCATTTATACATGATCTGAAGCCTTAGGGACTGTGGACAACAGGGAGGGGGGGGATCTCCCAGAGGTTGTGGACCGTACCCCATGGGGACAGACAGGTGTATGGCGTGCAGTGAAGCTGAGGTGTTTGTTCACCAGCGGCTCTAGAGTCTTCAACTCAAACCTTCCCCAACAAATGGGGACAGAAAGGTGTAGTATACAGGTGTAGTATACAGGTGTAGTGTACAGGTGTAGTGTACAGGTGTAGTATACAGGTGTAGTGTACAGGTGTAGTGTACAGGTGTAGTATACAGGTGTAGTGTACAGGTGTAGTATACAGGTGTAGTGTACAGGTGTAGTATACAGGTGTAGTGTACAGGTGTAGTGTACAGGTGTAGTGTACAGGTGTAGTATACAGGTGTAGTGTACAGGTGTAGTGTACAGGTGTAGTGTACAGGTGTAGTATACAGGTGTAGTGTACAGGTGTAGTATACAGGTGTAGTATACAGGTGTAGTGTACAGGTGTAGTGTACAGGTGTAGTATACAGGTGTAGTGTACAGGTGTAGTATACAGGTGTAGTGTACAGGTGTAGCATACAGGTGTAGTTTACAGGTGTAGTGTACAGGTGTAGTATATATGTGTAGTGTACAGGTGTAGTATACAGGTGTAGTGTACAGGTGTAGTGTACAGGTGTAGTATACAGGTGTAGTATACAGGTGTAGTGTACAGGTGTAGTGTACAGGTGTAGTATACATTTACATTACATTTACGTCATTTAGCAGACGCTCTTATCCAGAGCGACTTACAAATAGGTGCATTCACCTTATAGCCAGTGGGTTAACCACTTTACAAAGTTTTTATTTTATTTATTTTTTTATTTTGGGTTGGAGTAAAGGGGGGGGGGGGGGGGGGGTAGAAGGATTACTTTATCCTATCCCAGGTATTCCTTAAAGAGGTGGGGTTTCAAATGCATGAACCTACAGGATCGGGTCACCGCCTTGATGTTAGCGGAGAACGACAGGGTGTTGTCCAGGGTCACACCAAGGCTCTTCACACTCTGGGAGGAGGACACAACGGAGTTGTCAACCGTGATGGCGAGATCATGGAACGGGCAGTCCTTCCCCGGGAGGAAGAGCAGCTCCGTCTTGCCGAGGTTCAGCTTGAGGTGGTGATCCGTCATCCATACTGATATGTCTGCCAGACATGCAGAGATGCGATTCGCCACCTGGTTATCAGAAGGGGGAAAGGAGAAGATTAGTTGTGTGTCGTCAGCGTAGCAATGATAGGAGAGGCCATGTGAGGATATGACAGAGCCAAGTGACTTGGTGTATAGCGAGAATAGGAGAGGGCCTAGAACTGAGACCTGGGGGACACCAGTGGTGAGAGCACGTGGTGCGGAGACAGCTTCTCGCCACGCCACTTGGTAGGAGCGACCGGTCAGGTAGGACGCAATCCAAGAGTGAGCCGCGCCGGAGATGCCCAGCTCGGAGAGGGTGGAGAGGAGGATCTGATGGTTCACAGTATCAAAGGCAGCAGACAGGTCTAGAAGGACAAGAGCAGAGGAGAGAGAGTTAGTTTTAGCAGTGCGGAGAGCCTCTGTGACACAGAGAAGAGCAGTCTCAGTTGAATGACCAGTCTTGAAACCTGACTGGTTTGGATCAAGAAGGTCATTCTGAGAGAGATAGCAAGAGAGTTGGCTAAAGACGGCACGCTCAATAGTTTTGGAGAGAAAAGAAAGAAGGGATACTGGTCTGTAGTTGTTGACATCAGAGGGATCGAGTGTTGGTTTTTTGAGAAGGGGTGCAACTCTCGCTCTCTTGAAGACGGAAGGGACATAGCCAGCGGTCAAGGATGAGTTGATCAGCGAGGTGAGGTAAGGGAGAAGGTCACCGGAGATGGTCTGGAGAAGAGAGGAGGGGATAGGGTCAAGCGGGCAGGTTGTTGGGCGGCCTGCCGTCACAAGTCGCAAGATTTTATCTGGAGAGAGAGGGGAGAAAGAAGTCAAAGCATAGGGTAGGGCAGTGTGAGCAGGACCAGCAGTGTCATTTGACTTAACAAACGAGGATCGGATGTCGTCAACCTTCTTTTCAAAATGGTTGACGAAGTCATCCACAGAGAGGGAGGAGGGGGGGGGGGGGATTCAGCAGGGAGGAGAATGTGGCAAAGAGCTTCCTATGGTTAGAGGCGGATGCTTGGAATTTAGAGTCGTAGAAAGTGGCCTTAGCAGCAGAAACAGATGAAGAAAATGTAGAGAGGAGGGAGTGAAAAGATGCCAGGTCTGCAGGGAGTCTAGTTTTCTTCCATTTCCGCTCAGCTGCCCGGAGCTCTGATCTGTGAGCTCGCAATGAGTCATCAAGCCACGGAGCTGGAGGGGAGGACCGAGCCGGCCGGGAGGATAGGGGACATAGAGAGTCAAAGGATGCAGAAAGGGAGGAGAGGAGGGTTGAGGAGGCAGAATCAGGAGATTGGAGGGAGAAGGATTGAGCAGAGGGAAGAGATGATAGGATGGAAGAGGAGAGAGTAGCGGGAGAGAGAGAGCGAAGGTTGCGACGGCGCATTACCATCTGTGTAGGGACAGAGGGAGTAGTGTTGGAGGAGAGGGAGAGAGAAAGGGATACAAAGTAGTGGTCGGAGACTTGGAGGGGAGTTGCAGTGAGATTAGTAGAAGAACAGCATCTAGTAAAGATGAGGTCAAGCGTATTGCCTGCCTTGTGAGTAGGGGGGGACGGTGAGAGGGTGAGGTCAAAAGAGGAGAGGAGTGGAAAGAAGGAGGCAGAGAGAAATGAGTCAAATGTAGACGTAGGGAGGTTGAAATCCCCCAGAACTGTGAGGGGTGAGCCATCCTCAGGAAAGGAACTTATCAAGGCGTCAAGCTCATTGATGAACTCTCCAAGGGAACCTGGAGGGCGATAGATGACAAGGATATTAAGCTTAAATGGGCTAGTGACTGTGACAGCATGGAATTCAAATGAGGAGATAGACAGATGGGTCAGGGGAAAAATTGAGAATGTCCACTTGGGAGAGATGAGGATTCCTGTGCCACCACCCCGCTGACCAGATGCTCTCGGGGTATGCGAGAACACATGGTCAGACGAGGAGAGAGCAGCAGGAGTAGCAGTGTTTTCAGTGGTAATCCATGTTTCTGTCAGCGCCAAGAAGTCGAGGGACTGGAGGGTAGCATAGGCTGGGATGAAGTCTGCCTTGTTGGCAGCAGAACGGCAGTTCCAGAGGCTGCCTGAGACCTGGAACTCCACGTGGGTCGTGCGTGCAGGGACCACCAGGTTAGAGAGGCAGCAGCCACGCGGTGTGAGGCGTTTGTGTAGCCTGTGCGGAGAGGGGAGAACAGGGATAGGCAGAGGCATAGTTGACAGGGTGCAGCAGATGGCTACAATAATGCAGAGGAGATCAGAATAAAATGAACTAAACATCTGGGAAAGGAGAGAGCGGGGCCTCCCTCACCACAACTCCCAAATATAACTCTCCCAACTTCCACCTCAGAAACTATAATTGTTGTAAACTACAGCGGTTCAATGTTTTCTAGGAATAGACTAACCTAGTTTATTCAGCTAGCTAACTAGGTGCAGTATTATTCCGTGAAAAACGTCCGGGCACCTCGTCATAAGACGCCACAGCCAGCTAGCATGCCGGTCTCCAACAGCAGGGTTTAGCGCCAATACTCAGCCACAACAACCACCAGTGTTTCGACACGCAAGCAGATCGTTCGTGTCCGTGTCTAACGTTGTGGGTTAGTCCCGACAGCTTGAGCGAGTCCGTCGTCAACTTATTCAGCCAGTTAGTTAGCTAGAATAGTTAGCAAACTAGCTAGCCATTGCTTTCAGACAAAGAAGAACCCCTCCTTTCACAGCACGAACACACAGAGAGAGCCAAACTAACGTTAACTAGTCACCCATGTCCCGAATTCCTTGAGCGACTCGGGCTATCAATATGTAAAAAACAAAACACAAGTGTAGGTTATGACTTACCCCTAGCAGCTGCTGTTAGCTAGCCAAGTGCAAAGCTAGCCACTGAATTGACTCAGCCAGTTCGCGTCTGTTCGCTCGGTCGTTCCAGCTATACAGGTGTAGTGTACAGGTGTAGTATACAGGTGTAGTGTACAGGTGTAGTGTACAGGTGTAGTGTACAGGTGTAGTATACAGGTGTAGTGTACAGGTGTAGTATACATGTGTAGTGTACAGGTGTAGTATACAGGTGTAGTTTACAGGTGTAGTGTACAGGTGTAGGATACATGTGTAGTGTACAGGTGTAGTATACAGGTGTAGTGTACAGGTGTAGTGTACATGTGTAGTATACAGGTGTAGTATACAGGTGTAGTGTACAGGTGTAGTGTACAGGTGTAGTATACAGGTGTAGTGTACAGGTGTAGTATACAGGTGTAGTGTACAGGTGTAGTGTACAGGTGTAGTATACAGGTGTAGTATACAGGTGTAGTGTACAGGTGTAGTGTACAGGTGTAGTATACAGGTGTAGTGTACAGGTGTAGTATACAGGTGTAGTGTACAGGTGTAGTGTACAGGTGTAGTGTACAGTTTCTGTGTTGTGGTTTGTGTATTTTCATGTATCTATTTCAGGAAATGGGTTCCTGAAATTCCACAACAAGCAGCTGATTGGTCAATGAACATTGATGATTGGAGAGCTGACCCCGCGCCCTCGTCAGGACAAAGCTGTCTCCAATTACCAACTCCTTCTGAAGCTATATAAGCCCCAGTTCTGTTGCTCAGAAGGGGGGGAACCAGAGATGAGAGAGAGGGCTAATGGCTGAGAGTTATAGCATGTTGGTTGTTGCTAAGACATTTGGTATGTACTGTGTAGTTGTTGCTGTGAGAGCTGATTGTAATGTTTTGTGTTAGTTTGTTGTTCAGAGAGTTTCTTTAATGTCCTGAGTTAGTTTTTTTCTCAGGTTTTGTTGTGAACCAGTTTGGGTTATTTTGTTTCATTTGTTCCCAAGGGGGAAGGGGAAGGCACCTAGGGAGTGCTTAGGCAAGAGGCCCGCGGGCATACATTACCCGTAGAAGTTAACTGTCTATGCACACTAGGAAAGACCTGGGCGGACCATCCCCTGTATTTTGGTTAGTGCATTAAGTAGTAGTGGGTAGGCAGGAAAGGTAGGAGAGGGGGCTTTGATATTTACTTTCTTTGCTTTGGTTCCGTCCAGCCCCTTTTCCCCAAATCTACCGTGCGAAGGAATAAATTCCCTGTTAACGGTATTCTCTGCCTTTTGTCATCCTTACTCACACCTACAGTCCCATACCTCTTTTACACCACGGAGAGTTGAGTTGTAGCAAGGTGTTGCGTTCCCTCTTCCGAGAGGAGTGTGTAATAAGTATACAGGTGTAGTGTACAGGTGTAGTGTACAGGTGTAGTGTACAGGTGTAGTATACAGGTGTAGTGTACAGGTGTAGTATACAGGTGTCGTGTACAGGTGTAGTATACAGGTGTAGTGTACAGGTGTAGTGTACAGGTGTAGTATACAGGTGTAGTATACAGGTATAGTGTACAGGTGTAGTGTACAGGTGTAGTATACAGGTGTAGTATACAGGTGTAGTGTACAGGTGTAGTGTACAGGTGTCGTGTACAGGTGTAGTGTACAGGTGTAGTGTACAGGTGTAGTATACAGGTGTAGTATACAGGTGTAGTGTACAGGTGTAGTGTACAGGTGTAGTGTACAGGCGTAGTATACAGGTGTAGTATACAGGTTTAGTATACAGGTGTAGTATACAGGTGTAGTGTACAGGTGTAGTATACAGGTGTTTGTAAGCCAGGGGCTCTCTCAGGAGAGGAGTCTCTTTAACTCCGTCCTCCATCAACAACAGGAGTACAGTACTCCTCTTAGAACAGGCTTTACAATGTGAGGATGAAGTCAAATTCAATTCTAGTGGGGGTGGTCCTACTGGGGGTGGTCCTAGTGGGGGTGGTCCTGGTGGGGGTAATCCTGGTGGACATGGTCCTGGTGGACATGGTCCTGGTAGAAGTGGTCCTAGTGGGGGCGGTCCTGGTGGGGGTATTCCTAGTGGGGGTAGTCTTGGTGGGGGTGGTCCTGGTGGGGGTAGTCTTGGTGGGGGTGGTCCTGGTGGGGGTAGTCTTGGTGGGGGTGGTCCTGGTGGGGGTAGTCTTGGTGGGGGTGGTCCTAGTGGGGGTAGTCTTGGTGGAGGTGGTCCTAGTGGGGGTAGTCTTGGTGGGGGTGGTCCTGGTGGAGGTGGTCCTGGTGGAGGTGGTCCTGGTGGGGGTGGTCCTGGTGGAGGTGGTCCTGGTGGAGGTGGTCCTGGTGGGGGTGGTCCTGGTGGGGGTAGTCTTGGTGGGGGTGGTCCTGGTGGGGGTGGTCTTGGTGGGGGTTGTCTTGGTGGCGGTGGTCTTGGTGGGGGTGGTCCTGGTGGGGGTGGTCCTGGTGGGGGTGGTCCTGGTGGGGGTTGTCTTGGTGGGGGTGGTCTTGGTGGGGGTGGTCCTGGTGGGGGTGGTCCGGGTGGAAGTGGTCCTGGTAGAAGTGGTCCTGGTAGAAGTGGTCCTGGTGGGGTGGTGGTCTGCTCAGAGGCAGTTAGTGTCAGTGTCATCTCCACTCAACACTTGAGTGAAACACCTAACCTGTGTGTGTGTGTACGTCCGCGTGTGTGTGTATCAGAATGTATTTGGATTGATTGCCACACATACAGGCCGGTATAAGTGCATTAACCTTTCCAGGTGGATTAAATTAACCCAATGTTCTGTTCTGTTCTATTCCTATGTGGACTCAATGACACAGCACTGCCTCACTGCCCTGTGACATAAAGAGACTAGAGAGACTGAACACTGCTCCCGAGTGGCGCAGCGGTCTAAGGCACTGCATCTCAGTGCTTGAGGTGTCACTACAGACCCCCTGGTTCGATTGATTGGGAGTCCCATAGGGCGGCGCACAATTGGCCCAGCGTCGTCCGGGTTTGGCCGGTGTAGGCCGTCATTGTAAATAAGAATTTGTTCTTAACTGACTTGCCTAGTTAAATAAAGGTAAAATAAAAATAAACACAGCACTGCCTCGCTGCCCTGTAACATATAGAGACTAGAGAGACTGAACACAGCACTGCCTCGATGCCCTGTAACATATAGGGACTAGAGAGACTGAACACAGCACTGCCTCGCTGCCCTTTAACATATAGGGACTAGAGAGACTGAACACAGCACTGCCTCGCTGCCCTGTAACATACAGGGACTAGAGAGACTGAACACAGCACTGCCTCACTGCCCTGTAACATACAGGGACTAGAGAGACTGAACACAGCACTGCCTCACTGCCCTTTAACATATAGGGACTAGAGAGACTGAACACAGCACTGCCTCACTGCCCTGTAACATATAGGGACTAGAGAGACTGAACACAGCACTGCCTCGCTGCCCTGTAACATATAGGGACTGGTCTATATCTAGGGTCTATATCTAGGGTCTATATCTAGGGTATTTTTCTAGGGTCTATATCTAGGGTCTATATCTAGGGTCTATATCTAGTGTCTATATCTAGGGTCTTTTTCTAGGGTCTATATCTAGGGTCTATATCTAGTGTCTATATCTATGGTCTATATCTAGGGTCTATATCTAGGGAACAGTGGAGGCTACTGAGGGGAGGACGGCTCATAAATGGAATGGCGTCAAACACATGGAAACCATGTCTTTGATGTATTTTATACCATTCCACTAATTCCGCTCCAGCCATTACCACGAGCCCGTCCTCCCCAATCAAGGTGCCACCAGCCTCCTGTGGTAGGAAATATGGTGACATTCAGGATGCAGATAACCAGACTGAAAAAAACATGTGATAATTCAGTTTTACTGGTCCAGCTGGTAGTAACCTCAGTCAACCATAGAGGGCAGTAGTGATCTGTCAGTTAGAGTTGGAAAGCGCTGTAGATCTGTAACTGACAATGAATGGGCCAAAAGTATTTACACCCAGTGCAGTTACAAATAATTATCTCTCCCTGCCTGCTGCTCTGTTAGGAGGGTTTGTTGAATGTCATTACGTGAATGAAAATAGATCCTTGTCTTATCTTGAACTTTGAAGTTAGTCCTACTACCATCTGCAAGGTGGAGACAGTACAGGTGCATCAAAGCTGGGACCGAGAGACTGAGAAACAAATCAAATCAAATCAAAATGTATTTGTCACATACACGTGTTTAGCAGATGTTATAGCGGGTGTAGCGAAATGCTTGTGCTTCTAGCTCCGACAGTGCAGTAATATCTAACAATTTCACAACATATACCCAATACACACAAAACTAGTAAGGAATGGGATTTAAGAATATATACATATATGGACAAGCAATGACAGAGCGGCATGGACTAAGATACAGAAGAATATTATAGAATAGAATGCAGTATATACATATGAGATGAGTAGTGCAAGTGGGGAGAACAAGTATTTGATACACTGCCGATTTTGCAGGTTTTCCTACTTACAAAGCATGTAGAGGTCTGTAATTTTTATCATAGGTACACTTCAACTGTGAGAGACAGAATCTAAAACAAAAATCCAGAAAATCACATTGTATGATTTTTAAGTAATTAATCTGCATTTTATTGCATGACATAAGTATTTGATACATCAGAAAAGCGGAACTTAATATTTGGTACAGAAACCTTTGTTTGCAATTACAGAGATCATACGTTTCCTGTAGGTCTTGACCAGGTTTGCACACATTGCAGCAGGGATTTTGGCCCACTCCTCCATACAGACCTTCTCCAGATCCTTCAGGTTTTGGGGCTGTCGCTGGGCAATACGGACTTTCAGCTCCCTCCAAAGATTTTCTATTGGGTTCAGGTCTGGTGACTGGCTAGGCCACTCCAGGACCTTGAGATGCTTCTTACAGAGCCACTCCTTAGTTGCCCTGGCTGTGTGTTTCGGCTCGTTGTCATGCTGGAAGACCCAGCCACGACCCATCTTCAATGCTCTTATTGAGGGAAGGAGGTTGTTGGCCAAGATCTCGCGATACATGGCCCCATCCATCCTCCCCTCAATACGGTGCAGTCGTCCTGTCCCCTTTGCAGAAAAGCATCCCCAAAGAATGATGTTTCCACCTCCATGCTTCACGGTTGGGATGGTGTTCTTGGGGTTGTACTCATCCTTCTTCTTCCTCCAAACACGGCGAGTGGAGTTTAGACCAAAAAGCTATATTTTTGTCTCATCAGACCACATGACCTTCTCCCATTCCTCCTCTGGATCATCCAGATGGTCATTGGCAAACTTCAGACGGGCCTGGACATGCGCTGGCTTGAGCAGGGGGACCTTGCGTGCGCTGCAGGATTTTAATCCATGACGGCGTAGTGTGTTACTAATGGTTTTCTTTGAGACTGTGGTCCCAGCTCTCTTCAGGTCATTGACCAGGTCCTGCCGTGTAGTTCTGGGCTGATCCCTCACCTTCCTCATGATCATTGATGCCCCACGAGGTGAGATCTTGCATGGAGCCCCAGACCGAGGGTGATTGACCGTCATCTTGAACTTCTTCCATTTTCTAATAATTGCGCCAACAGTTGTTGCCTTCTCACCAAGCTGCTTGCCTATTGTCCTGTAGCCCATCCCAGCCTTGTGCAGGTCTACAATTTTATCCCTGATGTCCTTACACAGCTCTCTGGTCTTGGCCATTGTGGAGAGGTTGGAGTCTGTTTGATTGAGTGTGTGGACAGGTGTCTTTTATACAGGTAACGAGTTCAAACAGGTGCAGTTAATACAGGTAATGAGTGGAGAACAGGAGGGCTTCTTAAAGAAAAACTAACAGATTGGTGAGAGCCGGAAATCTTACTGGTTGGTAGGTGATCAAATACTTATGTCATGCAATAAAATGCAAATTAATTACTTAAAAATCATACAATGTGATTCCGTCTCTCACAGTTGAAGTGTTCCTATGATAAAAATTACAGACCTCTACATGCTTTGTAAGTAGGTAAACCTGCAAAATCGGCAGTGTATCAAATACTTGTTCTCCCCACTGTATGTAAACATTATTAAAGTGACTAGTGTTCCATTTCTTAAAGTGGCCAGTGATTTCAATAGGTAGCAGCAGCCTCTAATGTGCTAGTGATGGCTATTTAACAGTCTGATGGCCTTGAGATAGAAGCTGTTTTTCAGTCTCTCGGTCCCAGCTTTGATGGTTGATGTCCTTGATGATCTTTTTGGCCTTCCTGTGACATCGGGTGCTGTATGTGTCTTGGAGGGCGGGTAGTTTGAAACAGCTTCTATCTCCAGGCCATCAGACTGTTAAATAGTCACCACTTGCCGGCCTCCGCCCAGTACCCTGCCCTGAACTTAGTCACTGTTACTAGCCAGCTACACCTGGTACTCAACCCTGCACCTTAGAGACTGCTGCCCTATGTACATAGAGTCATTGAACACTGGTCACTTTAATAATGTTTACATATTGTTTCAACCACTCTATACACTATATATACAAAAGTATGTGGACACCCCTTCAAATTAGTTGATTCTGCTATTTCAGCCACACAGGTGTATAAAATTGTGCACACAGCCATGCAATCTCCATAGACAAACATAGGCAATAGAATGGCATTACTGAAGAGCTCAGTGACTTTCAACGTGGTACCATCATAGGATGCCACCTTTCCAACAAGTCAGTTCGTCAAATTTCTGCCCTGCTAGAGCTGCCCCGGTCAACTGTAAGTGCTGTGGTTGTGAAGTGGAAACGTCTAGGAGCAACAACAGCTCAGCCGTGAAGTGGTAGGCCACACATACTCACAGAATGGGACCGCCGAGAGCTGAAGCATGTAGCACGTAAAAATCATCTGTCCTCAGTTGCAACACTCAGTACCGAGTTCCAAACTGCCTCTGGAAGCAATGCCAGCACAATAACTGTTCGTCGGGAGCTTCATGAAATGGGTTTCCATGGCCGAGCAGCCGCACACAAGCCTAAGATCAACATGTGCAATGCCAAGCGTCGGCTGGAATCGTGGAGGGGTGTAAATCTCGCTGCCGTCAGTGCCTGACCTCACTAATGCTCTTGTGGCTGAATGGTCCGTTCTACTTTTTCCTACTGAATCCTCATTCTAACATTCATTCCATTTCCTCAATACATTTTCTAAACCCATTTCATGTCTGGTCCTAAAACTGAATATCTCTCATCACTTCATCATCTCCAAGTGTTTTCTCTGTTTCTTTCTCTCTCTCTCTCTCTCTCTATCTCTCTAGAGTCCGAAGTCTCTGTGTGTGCAGTGGACTGTGACAGAATGTGAAGTCAAATGAAATTGTATTTGTCACATGCTTTGTAAACAACATGTCATATCTCAGACTGCTTTGTAAACAAAAAGCCATATCTCAGACTGCCCATCTTAATCTTTTCTTTTTATTGGCCAGTCTGAGATATTGCTTTTTCTTTGCAACTCTGCCTAGAAGGTCAGCATCACGGAGTCACCTCTTCACTGTTGGCTTTGAGACTGGTGTTTTGCGGGTACTGTTTAATGAAGCTACCAGTTGAGGACCTGTGAGGCGTCTGTTTCTCAAACTAGACACTCTAATGTATTTGTCCTCCTGCTCAGTTGTGCACCGGGGCCTCCCACTCCTCTTTCTATTCTGGTTAGAGCCAGTTTGCGCTGTTCTGTGAAGGGAGTAGTACACAGCGTTGTACGAGATCTTCAGTTTCTTGGCAATTTCTCGCTTAGAATAGCCTTCATTTCTCAGAACAAGAATAGACTGACGAGTTTCAGAAGAAAGTTATTTGTTTCTGGCCATTTTGATCCTGTAATCGAACCCACAATTGCTGATGCTCCAGATACTCAACTAGTCTCAAGAAGGCCAGTTTTATTGCTTCTTTAATCAGCACAACAGTTTTCAGCTGTGCTAACATAATTGCAAAAGGGTTTTCTAATGATCAATTAGCCTTTTCAAATGATAAACTTGGATTAGCAAACACAACGTGCCATTGGAACACAGGACTGATGGTTGCTGATAATGGGCCTCTGTATGCCTATGTAGATATTCCATAAAAAATCAGCCATTTCCAGCTACAATAGCCATTTACAACATTAGCAATGTCTACACTGTATTTCTGATCAATTTGATGTTATTTTAATGGACCAAAAAATTGCTTTTCTTTCGAAAACAAGGACATTTCTAAGTGACCCCAAACTTTTGAACGGTAGTGTATATTTAATCCATTTTAGAATAAGGCTGTAACGTAACAAAATGTGGAAAAAGTAAAGGGGTCTGAATACTTTCCGAATGCACTGTAGGTAGGCGTAAAGTGACTAGGCAACAGGATAGATAATAAACAATAGCAGCAGCGTATGTGATGAGTCAAAAGAGTTAGTGAAAGAAGGGTAAATGCAGATAGTTAAATAGTTAACCAAATATCTACCCAGACTAACTAATTAGCAGCCTTTTGGCTTCAGAGGTAAAAGCTGTTCGGGGTCCTGTTAGTTCCAGACGTGGTGCATCGGTACCGCTTGCCGTGCGGTAGCAGAGAGAACAGTCTATGACTAGGGTGGCTGGAGTCTTTGACCATTTTTAGGGCCTTCCTCTGACACCGCCTGGTATAGAGGTCCTGGATGGCAGGAAGCTTGGCCCCAGTGATGTACTGGGCCGTACGCACTACCCTCTGTAGTGCCTTGCGGTCGGAGGCCAAGCAGTTGCCATACCAGGCGGTGATGCAACCAGTCAGGATGCTCTCGATGGTGCAGCTGTAGAATTTTTTGAGGATCTGAGGACCCATGCCAAATCTTTTCAGTCTCCTGAGGGGGAATAGGCTTTGTCGTGCCCTCTTCACGACTGTCTTGGTGTGTTTGGACCATGATAGTTCGTTGGTGATGTGGACACCAAGGAACTTGAAGCTCTCAACCTGTTCCACTACAGCCCCGTCGATGAGAATGGGGGCGTGCTCAGTCCTCTTTTTTTTCCTGTAGTCCACAATCATCTCCTTTGTCTTGGTCACGTTGAGGGAGAGGTTGTTGTCCTGGCACCACACGGCCAGGTCTCTGACCTCCTCCCTATAGGCTGTCTCATCGTTGTCGGTGATCAGGCCTACCACTGTTGTGTCGTCTGCAAACTTAATGATGGTGTTGGAGTCGTGCCTGGCCATGCAGTCATGGGTGAACAGAGAGTACAGGAGGGGACTGAGCACGCACCCCTGAGGGGCCCCCGTGTTGAGGATCAGTGTGGCAGATGTGTTGTTACCTACCCTTACCACCTGGGGGCGGCCCGTCAGGAAGTCCAGGATCCAGTTGCATTGCAGAGGGAGGTGTTTAGTCCCAGGATCCTTAGCTTAGTGATGAGCTTAGAGGGCACTATGGTGTTGAATGCTGAGCTGTAGTCAATGAATAGCATTCTCACGTAGGTGTTCCTCTTGTCCAGGTGGGAAAGGGCAGTGTGGAGTGCAATAGAGATTGCATCATCTGTGGATCTGTTGGGGCGGTATGCAAATTGGAGTGGGTCTAGGGTTTCTGGGATAATGCTGTTGATGTGAGCCATGACCAGCCTTTCAAAGCACTTCATGGCTACAGACGTCAGTGCTACGGGTCGGTAGTCATTTAGGCAGGTTATCTTAGAGTCCTTGGGCACGGGGACTATGGTGGTCTGCTTGAAACATGTTGGTATTACAGACTCAGTCAGGGACATGTTGAAAATGTCAGTGAAGACACTTGCCAGTTGGTCAGCACATGCTCGGAGTACACGTCCTGGTAATCCGTCTGGCCCTGCGGCCTTGTGAATGTTGACCTGCTTAAAAGTCTTACTCACATCGGCTACGGAGAGCGTGATCACATAGTCATCCGGAACAGCTGGTGCTCTCATGCATGCTTCAGTGTTGCTTGCCTCGAAGCGAGCATAGAAGTGGTTTAGCTCGTCTGGTAGGCTTGTGTCACTGGGCAGCTCGCGGCTGTGCTTCCCTTTGTAGTCTGTAATAGTTTTCAAGCCCTGCCACATCCGACGAGCGTCAGAGCCAGTGTAGTACGATTCAATCTTAGTCCTGTATTGACTCTTTGCCTGTTTGATGGTTCGTCGGAGGTCATAGCGGGATTTCTTATAAGCGTCCGGGTTAGAGTCCCGTTCCTTGAAAGCGGCAGCTCTACCCTTTAGCTCAGTGCGGATGTTTCCTGTAATCCATGGCTTCTGGTTGGGGTATGTACGTACGGTCACTGTGGGGACGACATCATCGATGCACTTATTGATGAAGCCAGTGACTGATGTGGTGTACTCCTCAATGCTGTCTGAAGAATCCCGGAACATGTTCCAGTCTGTGCTAGCAAAACAGTCCTGTAGCTTAGCATCTGCGTCATCTGACCACTTTTTTATTAACCGAGTCACTGGTGCTTCCTGCTTTAGTTTTTGCTCTTAAGCAGGAATCAGGAGGATAGAGTTATGGTCAGATTTGCCAAATGGAGGGCGAGGGAGAGCTTTGTATGCGTCTCTGTGTGTGGAGTAAAGGTGGTCTAGAGTTTTTTTTCCTCTGGTTGCACATTTAACATGCTGGTAGAAATTAGGTAGAACGGATTTAAGTTTCCCTGCATTAAAGTCCCCGGCCACTAGGAGCGCTGCATCTGGATGAGCGTTTTCCTGTTGATTTATGGCCTTGTACAACTCATTCAGTGCAATCTTAATGCCAGCATTGGTTTGTGGTGGTAAATAGACAGCTATGAAAAATATAGATGAAAACTCTCTTGGTAAATAGTGTGGTCTGCAGCTTATCATAAGATACTCTACCTCAGGCGAGCAAAACCTCGAGACTTCCTTAGTATTTGATTTTGTGCACCAGCTGTTGTTTACAAATATACACAGACCGCCACCCCTTGTCTTACCGGAGTCAGCCGTTCTATCCTGCCGATGTAGCGTATAGCCCGCTAGCTGTATGATATCCATGTCGTCGTTCAGCCACGACTCGGTGAAACATAAGATATTACAGTTTTTAATGTCCCGTTGGTAGGATAACCGTAATCTTAGGTCATCCAATTTATTTTCAAATGATTGAACGTTGGCTAATAGGATTGATGGTTTACTCGCTCGCCGTCGGATCCTTACAAGGCACCCCGATCTACGTCCATGATATCTCCGTCTCTTCCTCACGCGAATGACGGGGATTTGGGCCTTGTCGGGTGTCTGCATGATATCCTTCGCGGCCGCCTCGTTGAAGAAAAAATCTTCGTCCAATACGAGGTGAGTAATCGCTGTCCTGATATCCAGAAGCTCTTTTTGGTTATAAGAGACGATGGCAGAAACATTATGTACAAAATAAATTACAAATAACGCGGAAAAACACACATAATAGTACAATTGGTTAGAGGGCTGTAAAACGGCAGCCATCTTCTCCGGCGCCACTTCAGTTACAGTTAGGGTTGGGTGCGGGCCTCGAATTTTCACTTTATCACATATAGTTGGCGGTTGCGGATGGGTTATTAGCAATTGCAGGCAGGTACGAGTGAACGAACAGCTGACCCGCCTACCACTAGCGTGTGTGTGTGCCTGTGTGTGAGTGTCCACTGGACCTGCATGGGTCAACAAAAAAAAATCAAATACTTCCAAAAGCTTGGGGTGTGCTTCATTTAGCTGGCCTTCCACTGGGCACATAATGGTTGAATCCACATTGTTTCTCCATCATTTCAATGAAATGAAGTTAAGGGGGATAGAAGTTGAATTGACGTCTGTGCCCAGTGGGTTGGAACTATGGAACCCATGGTCTCTCTGTCTTTCTCTCTCTCTGTCTATCTCTCTTTCTCTCTCTCTCTCTACTCCCTCTCTTTTTCCACTCTCTTTCCTCCACCACATCTGCTCATTTATTCAGTACAGCTGTTTGCCTGGGGTTAGATGGATGGATGATTGATCATGCTGTACCCTGTGTGTGTTGCGCACTTGCAAAATATTTCAGTCCGGTTTCTAATTTTAAGCGGACCATTATGATGCAAATAGGGTACTTCCACGTTCGATTTAGTCCCAGACAAGCATTGTACAACAACAAGGGTAGAAAACAGAAGGTAGAGAGAGAGAGAGAGAGAGAGAGAGAGAGAGAGAGAGAGAGAGAGAGATCATCGTTAGTAGTCTTATGAGAGAATGGCGCCGGAGGTGATGGCTGCCGTTTTACGGGCTCCTAACCAATTGTGCTATTGTGTTTGTTTTTTCACATAATTTTTAACTTATTTTGTACATAATATTTCTGCCACCGTCTCTTATGACCGAAAATAGCTTCTGGATATCAGGACAGCGATTACTCACCTCGTACTGGATGAAGATTTTGACTTTAACGAGTCGGACGCGAAGGATTTTCTTCAGATACCCGACAAGGCCCAAATCCCTGTCATTCGCATGAGAAAGAGACAGAGATTTCGGGGACGTAGGTCGGGGTGCCTTTTAAGGATCCGACTCGAGTGGGTAATCTGCCTCTACCATCAGTCCAATTAGCCAACGTACAATCATTGGATAACAAAATAGACGAGCTATGATCACGAATATCCTACCAACAGGACATTAAAAACTGTAATATCTTATGTTTCACCGAGTCGTGGCTGAACGACGACATGGATATCATACAGCTAGCGGGCTATACGCTACATCGGCAGGATAGAACGGCTGACTCCGGTAAGACAAGGGGTGGCGGTCTGTGTATATTTGTAAACAACAGCTGGTGCACAAAATCAAATACTAAGGAAGTCTCGAGGTTTTGCTCGCCTGAGGTAGAGTATCTTATGATAAGCTGCAGACCACACTATTTACCAAGAGAGTTTTCATCTATATTTTTCATAGCTGTCTATTTACCACCACAAACCAATGCTGGCATTAAGATTGCACTGAATGAGTTGTACAAGGCCATAAATCAACAGGAAAACGCTCATCCAGATGCAGCGCTGCTAGTGGCCGGGGACTTTAATGCAGGGAAACTTAAATCCGTTCTACCTAATTTCTACCAGCATGTTAAATGTGCAACCAGAGGAAAAAAAACTCTAGACCACCTTTACTCCACACACAGAGACGCATACAAAGCTCTCCCTCGCCCTCCATTTGGCAAATCTGACCATAACTCTATCCTCCTGATTCCTGCTTAAGAGCAAAAACTAAAGCAGGAAGCACCAGTGACTCGGTTAATAAAAAAGTGGTCAGATGACGCAGATGCTAAGCTACAGGACTGTTTTGCTAGCACAGACTGGAACATGTTCCGGGATTCTTCAGACAGCATTGAGGAGTACACCACATCAGTCACTGGCTTCATCAATAAGTGCATCGATGATGTCGTCCCCACAGTGACCGTACGTACATACCCCAACCAGAAGCCATGGATTACAGGAAACATCCGCACTGAGCTAAAGGGTAGAGCTGCCGCTTTCAAGGAACGGGACTCTAACCCGGACGCTTATAAGAAATCCCGCTATGACCTCCGACGAACCATCAAACAGGCAAAGAGTCAATACAGGACTAAGATTGAATCGTACTACACTGGCTCTGACGCTCGTCGGATGTGGCAGGGCTTGAAAACTATTACAGACTACAAAGGGAAGCACAGCCGCGAGCTGCCCAGTGACACAAGCCTACCAGACGAGCTAAACCACTTCTATGCTCGCTTCGAGGCAAGCAACACTGAAGCATGCATGAGAGCACCAGCTGTTCCGGATGACTATGTGATCACGCTCTCCGTAGCCGATGTGAGTAAGACTTTTAAGCAGGTCAACATTCACAAGGCCGCAGGGCCAGACGGATTACCAGGACGTGTACTCCGAGCATGTGCTGACCAACTGGCAAGTGTCTTCACTGACATTTTCAACATGTCCCTGACTGAGTCTGTAATACCAACATGTTTCAAGCAGACCACCATAGTCCCCGTGCCCAAGGACTCTAAGATAACCTGCCTAAATGACTACCGACCCGTAGCACTGACGTCTGTAGCCATGAAGTGCTTTGAAAGGCTGGTCATGGCTCACATCAACAGCATTATCCCAGAAACCCTAGACCCACTCCAATTTGCATACCGCCCCAACGGATCCACAGATGATGCAATCTCTATTGCACTCCACACTGCCCTTTCCCACCTGGACAAGAGGAACACCTACGTGAGAATGCTATTCATTGACTACAGCTCAGCATTCAACACCATAGTGCCCTCTAAGCTCATCACTAAGCTAAGGATCCTGGGACTAAACACCTCCCTCTGCAATGCAACTGGATCCTGGACTTCCTGACGGGCCGCCCCCAGGTGGTAAGGGTAGGTAACAACACATCTGCCACACTGATCCTCAACACGGGGGCCCCTCAGGGGTGCGTGCTCAGTCCCCTCCTGTACTCTCTGTTCACCCATGACTGCATGGCCAGGCACGACTCCAACACCATCATTAAGTTTGCAGACGACACAACAGTGGTAGGCCTGATCACCGACAACGATGAGACAGCCTATAGGGAGGAGGTCAGAGACCTGGCCGTGTGGTGCCAGGACAACAACCTCTCCCTCAACGTGACCAAGACAAAGGAGATGATTGTGGACTACAGGAAAAAAAAGAGGACTGAGCACGCCCCCATTCTCATCGACGGGGCTGTAGTGGAACAGGTTGAGAGCTTCAAGTTCCTTGGTGTCCACATCACCAACGAACTATCATGGTCCAAACACACCAAGACAGTCGTGAAGAGGGCACGACAAAGCCTATTCCCCCTCAGGAGACTGAAAAGATTTGGCATGGGTCCTCAGATCCTCAAAAAATTCTACAGCTGCACCATCGAGAGCATCCTGACTGGTTGCATCACCGCCTGGTATGGCAACTGCTTGGCCTCCGACCGCAAGGCACTACAGAGGGTAGTGCGTACGGCCCAGTACATCACTGGGGCCAAGCTTCCTGCCATCCAGGACCTCTATACCAGGCGGTGTCAGAGGAAGGCCCTCAAAATTGTCAAAGACTCCAGCCACCCTAGTCATAGACTGTTCTCTCTGCTACCGCACGGCAAGCAGTACCGGAGTGCCAAGTCTAGGTCCAAAAGACTTCTCAACAGCTTCTACCCCCAAGCCATAAGACTCCTGAACAGCTAATCATGGCTACCCGGACTATTTGCACTGCCCCCCCACCCCATCCTTTTTACGCTGCTGCTACTCTGTTAATTATTTATGCATAGTCACTTTAACTCTACCCACATGTACATATTACCTCAACTACCTCAACTAGCCGGTGCCCCCGCACATTGACTCTGCAACGGTACCCCCCTGTATATATAACCTCCCTACTGTTACTTTATTTTACTTCTGCTCTTTTTTTTCTCAACACTTTTTTTGTTGTTGTTTTATTTTTACTTTTTTTGTTAAAAATAAATGCACTGTTGGTTAAGCATTTCACTGTAATGTCTGCACCTGTTGTATTCGGCGCATGTGACCAATAAAATTGATTTGATTTGATTTGAAATATAGAAAATGCGCTGTAGGCTACAGTCAGAGAGAGATACGCTATTTGTTAGTCAACTTGTCTATAGTTAGATACATGCAGCTTCTCTTCTGACATCATATGTTGCCCTTGAAGACTAAATAAACCCTTGCTCACCAGAATAATGTCATAAATTATAGAACGAATGCTTTAATCTAGTTACCATCGGTAAAGTTTTCTCTGTTATCTTTGCTTCTTTCGTGGAGCAAAGAGTTTAGAGACCAAAAAAAATTACTGGGGAAGATTGTCTGTGCAAAATGTCCAAATGACATCAGTTTGACTGGTTGTAATGAAATAGAAAGCTGTGAAAAGGACCCAACATGTTTCTGATAAGATTTCAGTTCGGCTTGGATGCATATTTGATGTGGTTGAAACACTATCAGCTTTTATGATGCTGATGAAGATAGCACCTCTACAGATGGTACCTAACTGTGCATTCGCATTCTCTCAAGATGATAATTGCACAATAATTATACATGTCGTTTTTTAAAAAGTATTGTTTTCTCTTTATTCAACCCGCGACCCACCTGCCCTTCATCCACACAACATTTCATGACCCTAAACCCGCGGATATAACCTCAGGGACTGCAGGTTATGAGTCAACCTATCACTAGCACAGCCACCAGCGGCGGCCCGCCCATTAGGGCGTTAGGAGCGGAGGCCCGCCCATTGGGGCGTTAGGAGCGAGGCCTGCACATTAGGGCGTTAGGAGCGGAGGCCCGCCCATTAGGGCATTAGGAGCGGAGGCCCGCCCATTAGGGCGTTAGGAGCGGAGGCCTGCCCATTAGGGCGTTAGGAGCGGAGGCCCGCCCATTAGGGCATTAGGAGCGGAGGCCCGCCCATTAGGGCATTAGGAGCGGAGGCCCGCCCATTAGGGCATTAGGAGCGGAGGCCCGCCCATTAGGGCGTTAGGAGCGGAGGCATGCCCATTAGGGCGTTAGGAGCGGAGGCCCGCCCATTAGGGCGTTAGGAGCGGCGACCCACTTGTGATCGGCAAAAAAATTATAATCTGGTAGGACAAAAAAAGCATGGCCAATTTGATTGTTTCCCGCCATTAATCAGCTTCTACTGTAGCTGACAGGGCGACTAAAACAGCATAAAACCAGGTTCCACTGACACACACACACACTGTTTCATTGAGTAGCAGACAGTAACCATGGACACACACTGTTTCATTGAGTAGCAGACAGTAACCATGGACACAGACAGTGGTACTAATTGTACTAATTGTCCTAATTGTACTGGCACCAGCTGGTGTATGCCGATTGGACATCCTACTACCAGCCTCCTTCCAATTATCCAATTATGGCACTCAATTAACGAGGACCAATTACCATAGTCACAGCCAATAGTGTGGAGGCGCCTCACCAGTCAACAAGCAAACAAACAAATAAATAAACTACTCGAACCTCAGAGAGACGCTTTTGGCAATCTCTGCCTAATGGAGTTGATTAGGATAAAACAGAGGAAATTACAATTTATAATTAAACAACAGGAAATTAGCATTACTTAATTATAATTAACAGACAGGAAGCACCACTTCATCAGGACAGGGTACTATAGGCCGTCAAATCATCCAATATACTCTCTGCCCCTTGGTGCTAAACCTTGGATCTTTGTAGATCTGAAAGGTCTTGACAGGTATAATATACAGTTGAAGTCGGAAGTTTACATACACCTTAGCCAAATACATTTAAAATCAGTTTTTCACAATTCCTGACATTTAATCCTAGTAAAAATGTCCTGTCTTAGGTCAGTTAGGATGACCACTTTATTTTAAGAATGTGAAATGTCAGAATAATAGTAGAGAGAATTATTTATTTCAGCTTTTATTTATTTCATCACATTCCCAGTGGGTCAGAAGTTTACATACACTCAATTAGTATTTGGTAGCATTTAAATTGTTTAACTTGGGTCAAACGTTTCGGGTAGCCTTCCACAAGCTTCCCACAATAAGTTGGGTGAATTTTGACCCATTCCTCCTGACAGAGCTGGTGTAACTGAGTCAGGTTTGTAGGCCTCCTTGCTCGCACACACTTTTTCAGTTCTGCCCACAGATTTTCTATAGGATTTAGGTCAGAGCTTTGTGATGGCCACTCCAATACCTTGACTTTGTTGTCCTAAAGCCAATTTGCCACAACTTTGGAAGTA
This sequence comes from Coregonus lavaretus, assembly GCF_964263955.1. Classification (NCBI taxonomy): domain Eukaryota; kingdom Metazoa; phylum Chordata; class Actinopteri; order Salmoniformes; family Salmonidae; genus Coregonus; species Coregonus lavaretus. The sequence continues at coordinate 34,019 of NW_028164343.1, read as the reverse complement.
TGCTTGGGGTCATTGTCCATTTGGAAGACCCATTTGCGACCAAGCTTTAACTTCCTGACTGATGTCTTGAGATGTTGCTTCAATATATCCAAATAATTTTCCTTCCTCATGATGCCATCTATTTTGTGAAGTGCACCAGTCCCTCCTGCAGCAAAGCACCCCCACAGCATGATGCTGCCACCCCCGTGCTTCACGGTTGGGATGGTGTTCTTCGGCTTGCAAGCGACCCCCTTTTTCCTCCAAACAAAATCGTTGGTTCTATTTTAGTTTCATCAGACCAGAGGACATTTCTTCAAAAAGTACGATCTTTGTCCCCATGTGCAGTTGCAAACCATACTCTGGCTTTTTTATGGCGGTTTTGGAGCAGTGGCTTCTTCCTTGCTGAGCGGCCTTTCATGTTATGTCGATATAGGACTCGTTTTACTGTGGATATATATACTTTTGTTTCCTCCAGCATCTTCACAAGGTCCTTTGCTGTTGTTCTGGGATTGATTTTCACTTTTCGCACCAAAGTATGTTCATCTCTAGGAGCCAGAACGCGTCTCCTTCCTGAGCCGTATGACGGCTGCGTGGTCCCAAGGTGTTTATACTTGCATACTATTGTTTGTACAGATGAACGTGGTACCTTCAGGCATTTGGAAATTGCTCCCAAGGATGAAACAGACTTGTGGAGGTCTACACATTTTTTTCTGAGGTCTTGGCTTTTGATTTCCCCATGATGTCAAGCAAAGAGGCACTGAGTTTGAAGGTAAGCCTTGAAATACATCCACAGGTACACCTCCAATTGACTCAAATGATGTAAATTAGCCTATCAGAAGCTTCTAAAGCTATGACATCATTTTCTGGAATTTTCCAAGCTGTTTAAAGGCACAGTCAACTTAGTGTATGTAAACGTCTGACCCACTGGAATTGTGAAACAGTGTTGTTGGAAAAATTACTTGTGTCATGCACAAAGTAGATGTCCTAAACGACTTGCCAAAACTAAAGTTTGTTAACAAGAAATTTGTGGAGTGGTTGAAAAACAAGTTTTAATGACTCCAACCTAAGTGTATGTAAACTTCCGACTTCAACTGTAGATGGTAGAGCTTCCACTACATATATCATGTATTACATTCACCGCCAACATGGTAGCCAGAGGGCCAAGGGAACTTCTTCTACCCAGCAGGGTGCAGACAAGTGAACAAGGGAGTTCATGTCCTGACTGTATCCATGTTCATGTCTTCATTCACTGTGTGTTCATGTCCTCATTCACTGTGTGTTCATGCCCTCATTCATTGTGTGTTCATGTCCTCATTCACTGTGTGTTCATGTCCTCATTCACTGTGTGTTCATGTCCTCATTCACTGTGTGTTCATGTCCTCATTCACTGTGTGTTCATGTCCTCATTCACTGTGTGTTCATGTCCTCATTCACTGTGTGTTCATGTCCTCATTCACTGTGTGTTCATGTCCTCATTCATTGTGTGTTCATGTCCTCATTCACTGTGTGTTCATGTCCTCATTCACTGTGTGTTCATGTCCTCATTCACTGTGTGTTCATGTCCTCATTCACTGTGTGTTCATGTCCTCATTCATTGTGTGTTCATGTCCTCATTCACTGTGTGTTCATGTCCTCATTCACTGTGTGTTCATGTCCTCATCTTTTGACACGCAGAGATGTTGAGTCGAGTTCGTGTCCTCGTCCTTCCAGTGACACGTGACACTAATCTCTGTGTCTGTCTGACACAGTCCCGACACGACCCTGGACCAGACATCCCGTCACGCTATTGCTAACCTAACTGACTGGAGTGATGACCTTGTCTGCTTCCCAAATAGGCACCCTATTCCCTATGTAGTGCACTACCTTTGACCAGGGCCCATAGGGATTAGGGTGCCATTTGGGACGCAGAACCTTCATTAGAAAGAATGTGGTGAAAAACACAAAACAAAAGAACATAATAAAAAGTTTGGAACATCTACAGAACATTTAGAAATATATGTTCACCCCAAAAAAGTTCTAAGGCTCGAAAGTTGAATTGACTGCCTTCGTGTCATTTTAAACCGAAGAACATCATTTTTGGGACAGAAAGTCTTAAATAGATAATCATATTTATGGACAGAAGTACATCTAGTTTCCTAGATGCCTGTAGAATAACGTCCAAACTCTGAATGCATTGACGGTAACAACTTGAAGGATAAAAGAAGCTAGCAGGGTGACTAAACTAAACTGTAAAGCCCTTGTGAGTTGTTGTTGCCTTTGAGACATGTCAGAGGTTTATGGTAATTATAGCTGAGTAACTGTTCTTCACAGCAACAGTAACGCGATGTCAGAATTTTTTAAAAGGAGGCAGTTTCTTCAAGTCAGTGACACTGGGAGTCATTGTGCTTTCAGAGCTTTAGCTGGAACAATGAGATGACATTTTGAAGAGGAGAAAACAGTAATTACTTTGTTAGCGGGACGAGAAACATAAACTGCTGCTTTCTATGAGTATACGTGTAATGGAGGTGGTTCGATGAACCTGTCCGAGACCTGTGGACTTTAGCTCCCAGAGACTTTAGTTCAACGGGGTCAACAAATGATTAGGCAGTGTGGCACACACGAGGCCTGAGTGGGAACACCAGTCAGTCAAAATCCCTCATCCCTTAGAACACCAGTCAGTCAAAATCCCTCATCCCTTAGAACACCAGTCAGTCAAAATCCCTCATCCCTTAAAACCCCAGTCAGTCAAAATTCCTCATCCCTTAGAACCCCAGTCACTCAAAATCCCTCATCCCTTAGAACCCCAGTCAGTCAAAATCCATCATCCCTTAGAACCCTGGTCAGTCAAAAGCCCTCATCCCTTAGAACCCCAGTCAGTCAAAATCCCTCATCCCTTAGAACCCCAGTCAGTCAAAATCCCTCATCCCTTAGAACCCCAGTAAGTCAAAATCCCTCATCCCTTAGAACCCCAGTCAGTCAAAAGCCCTCATCCCTTAGAACCCCTGTCACCATAAATCCCTCATCCCTTAAAACCCCATTCACTCAAAATCCCTCATCCCTTAAATCTCCAGTCACTCACAATCCCTCATCCCTTAGAACCCCAGTCAGTCAAAAGCCCTCATCCCTTAGAACCCCAGTCAGTCAAAAGCCCTCATCCTTTAGAATCCAGGTCAGTCAAAAGCCCTCATCCCTTAGAACCCCAGTCAGTCAAAATCCCTCATCCCTTAGAACCCCAGTCAGTCAAGATCCCTCATCCCTTAGAACCCCAGTCAGTCAAAAGCCCTCATCCCTTAGAACCCCAGTCAGTCATAATCCCTCATCCCTTAGAACCCCAGTCAGTCAAAATCCCTCATCCCTTAGAACCCCAGTCAGTCAAAATCCCTCATCCCTTAGAACCCTAGTCAGTCAAAAGCCCTCATCCCTTAAAACCCCAGTCAGTCAAAAGCCCTCATCCCTTAAAACCCCAGTCAGTCAAAATCCCTCATCCTTTAGAACCCCAGTCAGTCAAAAGCCCTCATCCCTTAAAACCCCAGTCAGTCAAAATCCCTCATTCCTTAGAACCCCAGTCAGTCAAAATCCCTCATCCCTTAGAACCCCAGTCAGTCAAAATCCCTCATCCCTTAGAACCCCAGTCAGTCAAAAGCCCTCATCCCTTAGAACCCCAGTCAGTCAAAATCCCTCATCCCTTAGAACCCCAGTCAGTCAAAATCCCTCATCCCTTAGAACCCCAGTCAGTCAAAAGCCCTCATCCCTTAGAACCCCTGTCACCATAAATCCCTCATCCCTTAAAACCCCATTCACTCAAAATCCCTCATCCCTTAAATCTCCAGTCACTCAAAATCCCTCATCCCTTAGAACCCCAGTCAGTCAAAAGCCCTCATCCCTTAGAACCCCAGTCAGTCAAAAGCCCTCATCCTTTAGAATCCAGGTCAGTCAAAAGCCCTCATCCCTTAGAACCCCAGTCAGTCAAAATCCCTCATCCCTTAGAACCCCAGTCAGTCAAAATCCCTCATCCCTTAGAACCCCAGTCAGTCAAAATCCCTCATCCCTTAGAACCCCAGTCAGTCAAGATCCCTCATCCCTTAGAACCCCAGTCAGTCAAAAGCCCTCATCCCTTAGAACCCCAGTCAGTCATAATCCCTCATCCCTTAGAACCCCAGTCAGTCATAATCCCTCATCCCTTAGAACCCCAGTCAGTCAAAATCCCTCATCCCTTAGAACCCTAGTCAGTCAAAAGCCCTCATCCCTTAAAACCCCAGTCAGTCAAAAGCCCTCATCCCTTAAAACCCCAGTCAGTCAAAATCCCTCATCCTTTAGAACCCCAGTCAGTCAAAAGCCCTCATCCCTTAAAACCCCAGTCAGTCAAAATCCCTCATTCCTTAGAACCCCAGTCAGTCAAAATCCCTCATCCCTTAGAACCCCAGTCAGTCAAAATCCCTCATCCCTTAGAACCCCAGTCAGTCAAAATCCCTCATCCCTTAGAACCCCAGTCAGTCAAAATCCCTCATCCCTTAGAACCCCAGTCAGTCAAAATCCCTCATCCCTTAGAACCCCAGTCAGTCAAAAGCCCTCATCCCTTAGAACCCCTGTCACCATAAATCCCTCATCCCTTAAAACCCCATTCACTCAAAATCCCTCATCCCTTAAATCTCCAGTCACTCAAAATCCCTCATCCCTTAGAACCCCAGTCAGTCAAAAGCCCTCATCCCTTAGAACCCCAGTCAGTCAAAAGCCCTCATCCCTTAGAACCCCAGTCAGTCATAATCCCTCATCCCTTAGAACCCCAGTCAGTCAAAATCCCTCATCCCTTAGAACCCTAGTCAGTCAAAAGCCCTCATCCCTTAAAACCCCAGTCAGTCAAAAGCCCTCATCCCTTAGAACCCCAGTCAGTCAAAATCCCTCATTCCTTAGAATAAATAATAGGCTAAACACTATCATGAACTGACAACATCACAGTGGCCATCAGAGCTCATAGTGAAGCAACCTGCCACTACCCAGCTGGCCTGGCTAACACTGTCTGAACAACTTGCCACTACCCAGGTGGCCTGACCAACACTCTCTGAACAACCTGCCACTACCCAGATGGCCCGACCAACACTGTCTGAACAACCTGCCACTACCCAGGTGGCCTGACCAACACTGTCTGAACAACCTGCCACTACCCAGCTGGCCTGACCAACACTGTCTGAACAACCTGCCACTACCCAGCTGGCCCGACCAACACTGTCTGAACAACCTGCCACTACCCAGCTGGCCCGACCAACACTGTCTGAACAACCTGCCACTACCCAGCTGGCCTGACCAACACTGTCTGAACAACCTGCCACTACCCAGCTGGCCTGACCAACACTGTCTGAACAACCTGCCACTACCCAGCTGGCCCGACCAACACTGTCTGAACAACCTGCCACTACCCAGCTGGCCTGACCAACACTGTCTGAACAACCTGCCACTACCCAGCTGGCCTGACCAACACTGTCTGAACAACCTGCCACTACCCAGATGGCCCGACCAACACTGTCTGAACAACCTGCTCCTACCCAGCTGGCCTGACCAACACTGTCTGAACAACCTGCTCCTACCTAGCTGGCCTGATCAACACTGTCTGAACAAGGTGAAGCTGCTCATTACAGAAGACAGTCAAGTCTGCCAATAAGATAAACACACTTGGCCATCGTTGAGCTGCACTTGGCCAGCTTCTCGAGAGGCAGTTGCCGTGAATTATTGTAGGACTTTTACGTGGCAACTTTCATGAGAGGCGATGTGGAGTAAGGGACTTCGGTAACATATTAATCATATGCTTTTAATCATAATGACACGCCGTGTATTTAGAAATACAAAAATAATACGTCTAGGCTACCATTCTGCCTACCATTGTGTGATCTTCTTTAAACTTGATAGAGAATTCCTAAGCTTAAGTGGATATGAAATCATGCACAGTACGGCCACTCGGTTTTGGCGGCATCCTTTATATGCATAGAACATACACTCGGTCGACAGTTTATTAGGTACACCACCCCGTTCACAAAAATGGTTCGCTCCTACAGACAGTGAGTCACGTGGCCGTGGCTTGCTATATAAAGCAGGCAGACAGGTGTCAAAGGGCATTCGTTACTGTTCTACTGAAAGTCAGAGTGGGCGAAACGAGTGACAAAAGCGACTTTGAGTGTGGTATGATCGTTGGTGCCAGACGCGCCGGTTCCAGTATCTCAGCAACGGCCGGCCTCCTGGGATTTTCACGCACGACAGTGGCTAGGGTTTACCGAGAATGGCCCCATCCTGTCTGTTGTCAACAGTACAGGCTGGTGGTTGTGGTGTAATGGTGTGGGGAATGTTTTCCTGGCACACGTTAGGTCCCGTGATACCAATTGAGCAACATTTGAACGCCACACCTGGTAGAATCCATGTCCCGAAGAATTCAGGCTGTTCTGGAGGCAAAGGGGGGGTCTGTCTCGGCACTAGATGGGTGTACCTAATAAACTATCCACTGAGTGTATTACTGCCCATATGTGATTGTGAACACACATTCCCTCTCCTTTCACACTTTAATAGTCTTCATGT
>NW_028164343.1:0-25000 GCF_964263955.1 Coregonus lavaretus | reverse complement strand
TAAGGCAACGGCTTTATTCAATATGAAATCACTGGAATTCTGCGTTACAGCCTGATTTAAATTTAAAGTCAAAGTTAATGGAGACTTAAATTAACAGTGAACACTGCACATGTCGGCTCAATCGGAAATTACCTTTACACCTCAGCGATACAGATTAAATAGAGTCCTAAATATTCGTACTATCAAATTCTTCAGGACATGGATGGAACATAAATAAGATATGAACCTGAGCCTATTCTTGCAGCAGATAGCCCATTGGTTAAGAGCGTTGAGCCAGTAACCGAAAGGTCACTGGTTCGAATCCCAAGCCGACTAGGTGAAAAATCTGTTGATGTGCCCTTGAGCAAGGCAGTTAACCCTAATTGCTCCTGTAAGTCACTCTGGATAAGAGCGTCTGCTAAATGTCTAAAATGTAAATGTAAAATGTAGTGGAAGGAGCCCCATAGTCGGTCTTGCTGTGTGTGCTACTCATCAAGGTTAGACTGTACACTGTGGTTCAAGATCATCTCACTGCACTTTGGCCTTCGAGAGACTACTACCACAGACCTAAATATTAACATGCCAGCTCTCTTCTCGTCTCCCCTGAGTCTCCCCAACCTACAGTCAGACCTCACACACCAGCTCTGTCCTCCCCTGAGTCTCCCCAACCTAAAGTCAGACCTCACACACCAGCTCTGTTCTCCCCTGAGTCTCCCCAACCTACAGTCAGACCTCACACACCAGCTCTGTCCTCCCCTGAGTCTCCACAACCTAAAGTCAGACCTCAGACACCAGCTCTGTTCTCCACTGTGTCTCCCCAACCTGAAGTCAGACCTCACACACCAGCTCTGTTCTCCATTGAGTCTCCCCAACCTAAAGTCAGACCTCACACACCAGCTCTGTTCTCCACTGAGACTCCCCAACCTACAGTCAGACCCCACACACAAGCTCTGTTCTCCACTGAGTCTCCCCAACCTAAAGTCAGACCTCACACACCAGCTCTGTTCTTCCCTGAGTCTCCCCAACCTAAAGTCAGACCTCACACACCAGCTCTGTTCTCCCGAGTCTCCCCAACCTAAAGTCAGACCTCACACACCAGCTCTGTTCTCCCCTGAGTCTCCCCAACCTAAAGTCAGACCTCACACACCAGCTCTGTTCTCCACTGAGTCTCCCCAACCTAAAGTCAGACCTCACACACCAGCTCTATTCTCCCCTGAGCCTCCCCAACCTAAAGTCAGACCTCACACACCAGCTCTGTTCTCCACTGAGTCTCCCCTACCTAAAGTCAAACCTCACACACCAGCTCTGTTCTCCACTGAGTCTCCCCAACCTAAAGTCAGACCTCACACACCAGCTCTGTTCTCCCCTGAGTCTCCCCAACCTAAAGTCAGACCTCACACACCAGCTCTGTTCTCCCCTGAGTCTCCCCGACCTAAAGTCAGACCTCACACACCAGCTCTGTTCTTCCCTGAGTCTCCCCAACCTAAAGTCAGACCTCACACACCAGCTCTGTTCTCTCTCTCTCTCTCTCTCTCTCTCTCTCTCTCTCTCTCTCTCTCTCTCTCTCTCTCTCTCTCTCTCTCTCTCTCTGTCTCTCTCAATTCAATTTAAGGGGCTTTTTTGGCATGGGAAACACATGTTTACATTGCCAAAGCAAGTGAAATAGATAGTAAACAAAAGTGAAATCAACAATAAAAAAATGTACAGTATACATTACACTCACAAAAGTTCCAAAAGAATAAAGACATTTCAAATGTCATATTATGCGAAAATAGTTAAAGTACAAATATGTTGTATTTACAATGGTGTTTGTTCTTCACTGGTTGCCCTTTTCTTGTGGCAACAGGTCACAAATCTTGCTACTGTGATGGCACTCTGTGGTATTTCACCAAATAGATATGGGAGTTTATCAAAATTGGGTTTGTTTTCAAATTCTTTGTGGGTCTGTGTAATCTGAGGGAAATACAGTGGGGGAAAAAAGTATTTAGTCAGCCACCAATTGTGCAAGTTCTCCCACTTAAAAAGATGAGAGAGGCCTGTAATTTTCATCATAGGTACACGTCAACTATGACAGACAAAATGAGATTTTTTTGTAATACGTGTAATGGAGGTGGTTCGATGAACCTGTCCGAGACCTGTGGACTTTAGCTCCCAGAGACTTTAGTTCAACGGGGTCAACAAATGATTAGGCAGTGTGGCACACACGAGGCCTGAGTGGGAACACCAGTCAGTCAAAATCCCTCATCCCTTAGAACACCAGTCAGTCAAAATCCCTCATCCCTTAGAACACCAGTCAGTCAAAATCCCTCATCCCTTAAAACCCCAGTCAGTCAAAATCCCTCATCCCTTAGAACCCCAGTCACTCAAAATCCCTCATCCCTTAGAACCCCAGTCAGTCAAAATCCATCATCCCTTAGAACCCTGGTCAGTCAAAAGCCCTCATCCCTTAGAACCCTGGTCAGTCAAAAGCCCTCATCCCTTAGAACCCCATTCACTCAAAATCCCTCATCCCTTAGAACCCCAGTCAGTCAAAATCCCTCATCCCTTAGAACCCTGGTCAGTCAAAAGCCCTCATCCCTTAGAACCCCAGTCAGTCAAAAGCCCTCATCCCTTAGAACCCCTGTCACCATAAATCCCTCATCCCTTAAAACCCCATTCACTCAAAATCCCTCATCACTGGTTGCCCTTTTCTTGTGGCAACAGGTCACAAATCTTGCTACTGTGATGGCACTCTGTGGTATTTCACCAAATAGATATGGGAGTTTATCAAAATTGGGTTTGTTTTCAAATTCTTTGTGGGTCTGTGTAATCTGAGGGAAATACAGTGGGGGAAAAAAGTATTTAGTCAGCCACCAATTGTGCAAGTTCTCCCACTTAAAAAGATGAGAGAGGCCTGTAATTTTCATCATAGGTACACGTCAACTATGACAGACAAAATGAGATTTTTTTTCTCCAGAAAATCACATTGTAGGATTTTTAATGAATTTATTTGCAAATTATGGTGGAAAATAAGTATTTGGTCAATAACAAAAGTTTCTCAATACTTTGTTATATACTCTTTGTTGGCAATAACACAGGTCAAACGTTTTCTGTAAGTCTTCACAAGGTTTTTACACACTGTTGCTGGTATTTTGGCCCATTCCTCCATGCAGATCTCCTCTAGAGCAGTGATGTTTTGGGGCTGTCGCTGGGCAACACGGACTTTCAACTCCCTCCAAAGATTTTCTATGGGGTTGAGATCTGGAGAGGTTTTCACTCAAAATCTCATGATACATGGCCCCATTCATTCTTTCCTTTACACGGATCAGTCGTCCTGGTCCCTTTGCAGAAAAACAGCCCCAAAGCATGATGTTTCCACCCCCATGCTTCACAGTAGGTATGGTGTTCTTTGGATGCAACTCAGCATTCTTTGTCCTCCAAACACGACGAGTTGAGTTTTTACCAAAAAGTTCTATTTTGGTTTCATCTGACCATATGACATTCTCCCAATCCTCTTCTGGATCATCCAAATGCACTCTAGCAAACATCAGACGGGCCTGGACATGTACTGGCTTAAGCAGGGGGACACGTCTGGCACTGCAGGATTTGAGTCCCTGGAGGCGTAGTGTGTTACTGATGGTAGGCTTTGTTACTTTGGTCCCAACTCTCTGCAGGTCATTCACTAGGTCCCCCCGTGTGGTTCTGGGATTTTTGCTCACCGTTCTTGTGATCATTTTGACCCCACGGGGTGAGATCTCGCGTGGAGCCCCAGATCGAGGGAGATTATCAGTGGTCTTGTATGTCTTCCATTTCCTAATAATTGCTCCCACAGTTGATTTCTTCAAACCAAGCTGCTTACCTATTGCAGATTCAGTCTTCCCAGCCTGGTGCAGGTCTACAATTTTGTTTCTGGTGTCCTTTGACAGCTCTTTGGTCTTGGCCATAGTGGAGTTTGGTGGAGTGTGACTGTTTGAGGTTGTGGACAGGTGTCTTTTATACTGATAACAAGTTCAAACAGGTGCCATTAATACAGGTAACGAGTGGAGGACAGAGGAGCCTCTTAAAGAAGAAGTTACAGGTCTGTGAGAGCTAGAAATCTTGCTTGTTTGTAGGTGACCAAATACTTATTTTCCACCATAATTTGCAAATAAATTCATAAAAAATCCTACAATGTGATTTTCTGGAGAAAAAAATTCTCAATTTGTCTGTCATAGTTGACATGTACCTATGATGAAAATTACAGGCCTCTCTCATCTTTTTAAGTGGGGGAACTTGCACAATTGGTGGCTGACTAAATACTTTTTTCCCCCACTGTACGTGTCTCTAATAAGGTCATACATTTGGCAGGAGGTTAGGAAGTGCAGCTCAGTTTCCACCTCATTTTGTGGGCGGTGTGCACATAGCCTGTCTTCTCTCGAGAGCCAGGTCAGCCTACGGCGGCCTCTCTCAATAGCAAGGTTATGCTCACTGAGTCTGTACATAGTCAAAGCTTTCCTTAATTTTGGGTCAGTCACAGTGTTCAGGTATTCTGCCACTGTGTACTCTCTGTTTAGGGCCAAATAGCATTCTAGTTTGCTCTGCTTTTTGTTAATTCTTTCCAATGTGTCAAGTAATTATCTTTTTGTTTTCTCATGATTTGTTTGGGTCTAATTGTGTTGCTGTCCTGGGGCTCTGTGGGGTCTGTTTGTGTTTGTGAACAGAGCCCCAGGACCAGCTTGCTTAGGGGACTTTTCTCCAGGTTCATCTCTCTGTAGGTGATGGCTTTGTTATGGAAGGTTTGGGAATAGCTTCCTTTTAGGTGGTTGTAGAATTTAACGGCTCTTTTCTGGATTTTGATAATTAGGGGGTATCGGCCTAATTCTGCTCTGCATGCATTATTTGGTGTTTTACATTGTACACAGAATATTTTTGCAGAATTCTGCATGCCGAGTCTCAATTTGTCCCATTTTGTGAATGATTGGTTGGTGAGCGGATCCCAGACCTCACAACCATAAAGGGCAATGGGTTCTATAACTGATTCAAGTATTTTTAGCCAGTTCCTAATTGGTATGTCGAATTTTATGTTACTTTTGATGACATAGAAGGCCCTTCTTGCCTTGTCTCTCAGATCGTTTACAGCTTTGTGGAAGTCATCTGTGGCGCTGATGTTTAGGCCGAGGTATGTATCTGTCACGATCGCTTAAGGGAGACCAAGGCGCAGCGTTGCGGGTGAACATATTTATATTTATTGTCTAGATCACACGATCAAAACAAAGAACGAAACGTGAAGTCCTTCGATACACAACCAAAAGGAACAAGAAACCACAAAACACAAAGTGCAAGACAACCAGTTAAATATGGCTCCCAATCAGAGACACCCAGCTGACACTCGTTGCCTCTGATTGGGAGTCACTCAGACCAACATAGAAAATTAAACATAGACTTACACACCCTGGCTCAACATAACATAGTCCCCAGAGCCAGGGCGTGACAGTACCCCCCCCCAAACAACCACAACAGGGGAGGGACCGGGTGGGCACTCCGCCTCGGCGGCGGATCCGGCTCCGGACATGACCCAGGCACGGGTTGTGCTGGACTGACGACGCACACCCCTGGCTTGCTGCGTGGAGGAGGAACAGGCCGGACCGGGCTGACGAAGCGCACCCCTGACTTGGTGCGGGGAGCAGGAATGAGCCGGACCGGGCTGACGACGCGCACCACTGACCCGGTGCGGGGAGCTTGGACGGGCCGGACCGGGCTGGCGACGCGCACCACAGACTTGGTGCGGAGAGCAGGAACGGGCCGGACAGGGCTGACGAAACGCACCATAGACTTGGTGCGGAGAGCAGGCACGGGCCGTGCCGGACTGACGACGCACACCACTGGCTTGGTGCGGGAAGCTTGGATGGGCCGGACTGGGCTGGCGACGCGCACCACAGACTTGGTGCGGAGAGCAGGAACGGGCCGGGCTGGGCTGTCGACGCACACCGTAGGTTTGGTGCGGGGAGCAGGAATAGACCGGGCTGGGCTGGCGACGCACACCGTAGGCTTTGTGCGTGGAGCAGGGACAGGCCGGGCTGGGCTGTCGACGCACACCACTGACTTGGTGGGAATGGCAGGAACAGGCCGGGCTGGGCTGACGACGCGCACCACTGACTTGGTGGGAATGGCAGGAACAGGCCGGGCCGGGCTGACGACGCGCACCACTGCCTTGGTGGGAATGGCAGGAACAGGCCGGGCTGGGCTGACGACGCGCACCACTGACTTGGTGGGAATGGCAGGAACAGGCCGGACCGTACTGGGGACACACACCACTGGCCCCACGCAGGGATCAGGAACGGGCCGGACCGGACTGGTAACACACCCCAGTACCTCTCGCCGTGCCTCCACACTTTCCCTCTCCTCTGTGCCCAGTGGCCCCCCTAACCTGGCGGCCTTCTCTGCCAACGCTTTGCACCGCTCTAACCCGTACACCTGCTGCCCCGACGTCGTGAGCCCCCCCCTAAAAATTTCCTGGGGGTCTCTCCTCCCCGTGGCCAAGGCCTCTCTCCCTCTTGCCAGACTCGCAATCATCTCCTCCCACGTCCATCCTCTCTCCTCGTCACGCTGCTTGATCCAGTCGAGGTTGCCACGGAGATCTGCCAGCGATGGCTCCTGAACACGCTGCTTGGTCTGGTTAAGGTGGTTTCTTCTGTCACGATCGCTTAAGGGAGACCAAGGCGCAGCGTTGCGGGTGAACATATTTATATTTATTGTCTAGATCACACGATCAAAACAAAGAACGAAACGTGAAGTCCTTCGATACACAACCAAAAGGAACAAGAAACCACAAAACACAAAGTGCAAGACAACCAGTTAAATATGGCTCCCAATCAGAGACACCCAGCTGACACTCGTTGCCTCTGATTGGGAGTCACTCAGACCAACATAGAAAATTAAACATAGACTTACACACCCTGGCTCAACATAACATAGTCCCCAGAGCCAGGGCGTGACAGTATCGTTTTTTTGTGTGCTCTAGGGTAACGGTGTCTAGATGGAATTTGTATTTGTGGTCCTGGCAACTGGACCTTTTTTGGAACACCATTATTTCAGTCTTACTGAGATTTACTGTCAGGGCTCAGGTCTGACATAATCTGTGCAGAAGATCTAGGTGCTGCTGTAGGCCCTTCTTGGTTGGGGTCAGAAGCACCAGATCATAAGCAAACAGTAGACTTTTGACTTCAGATTCTAGTATAATAATAATAATATGCCATTTAGCAAACGCTTTTATCCAAAGCGAATTACAGTCATGCGTGCATACATTTTAAAAATATTTTGTGTATGGGTGGTCTCGGGGATCAAACCCACTACCTTGGCGTTACAAGCGCCGTGCAACACCAGCTGAGCTACAGCGGACCACTAGTAGGGTGAGGCCGTGTGCTGCAGACTGTTCTAGTTCCCTCGCCAATTCGTTGATATATATGTTGAAGAGGGTGGGGCTTAGCTGCATCCCTGTCTCACCCCACAGCCCTGTGGAAAGAAATGTGTGTGTTTTTGCCAATTTTTACCGCACACTTTTTGTTTGTGTTTGTTATAATGTTGTATGTTTTTCCCTCAACACCACTTTCCATCAATTTGTATAGCAGACCCTCATTCCAACTTGAGTCAAAAGCTTTTTTGAAATCAACAAAGCATGAGAAGACTTTGCCTTTGTTTTTGGTTTATTTCTTTGTCAATTAGGATGTCTGTCATTCAGTAATTTGGTAAAAAGCCAATTTGACATTTGCTCAGTACATTGTTTTCACTCAGGAAATGTATGAGTCTGCTGTTAATGATAATGCAGAGGATTTTCCCAAGGTTGCTGTTGACGCATATCCCATGGTAGTTATTGGGGTCAAATTTGTCTCCACTTTTGTAGATTGGGGTGATCAGTCCTTGGTTTCCAAATATTGGGGAATATGCAAGAGCTGAGGATGATGCTAAAGAGTTTAAGTATAGCCAATTGGAATTTGTGGTCTGTAAATTGTATCATTTCATTGAGAATACCATCACACCACAGGCCTTTTTGGGTTGGAGGGTTTGTGTTTAGTCCTGTAGTTGGAGAATCCAGTGGGTTCTGGTAGTCTTTAATAGTTGATTCTCTGTTCAAATATTTTTTATTGAACACACACAAGAATGGTGTATAGGTATGAAAGACATGTGTACAGTTCTTATCTAAACATAAGAGAACAGACATGAACAACAAGACCCAGAGTTCTGGACATAAAACAAATATTACAAAACACGACATACAGAACAGGGACAGGTAGAAAGAAAAAGGGTAGATGTAACCCCCCACTTATACCCCCCTTTATCCCCCCCCCCATTCCACCCTATTCCTCTCCCGACTGCTCGAGTGTCGGGGCCAGCACACGCTGCCCAAAGGTGTATATAAATATGACAATTGAGAGTGCGTTAAAAAGTACAAATTCACAGCACCGACTGGTCCAGGTAAGAGAGGAAAGGCTGCCAGATTTGATCAAATGTTGCTAATTTATTGTTCAGAATATATCTAATTCTTTCTAAGTGTACAGTTTTTGCCACTTCGCTGAGCCATAATTTGGTAGAGGGCGCTTCCCTCCTTTTCCAAAACAACAAGATTAATTTTTTTGCCGAGATGAGACTGTAAGAGATTAGTTGTTTTTGGGAGTTGGTTAATCCGTTTAGGGAGTCGGACACTCCCAGGATTATCAGAAGCGGGTCTGGGTCTATTGAAGTCTCCAGAACTTCAGAGAGGACCCCAAATATTCCGCACCAATAACCATACAGACTAGAGCATAGGGCAAAGCAGTGGAGTAGTGTACCCTGCTCAGCCTGACATTTATCACACATAGGGGATGTATCAGGAAATATCCTATGCAGTTTAGTTTTGGAATAGTGTAATCTGTGTAGTACCTTAAATTGTATGAGACGATGTCTGGAGTTAATGGAGCAGGTGTGGATATACTCCAAGCTATCCTCCCAGTCTGCCACCGAAATATCAGTCCCTAGTTCTTCCTCCCATTTTGCCTTAATGGCATCTGTAGAGGGTGCGCTAACAGATTGAAAAGCGTCATATAGACGAGATATCAGTTTGTCTGAGGTGGGGCATATTTTTATGCATCCGTCAAACATGGAAGGTTTAGCATTCTCAAATGTTGGGAGGTGTTTTCTAACATAGTCTCTAATTTGTAGGTATCTGAAAAAGTTACTTCTGGGAAGGTTATAAGTTTCCCTCAGCGCTTCAAAGGAAGCAAAGGTCCCTCCTATATATAAATCCCCTATGGTACTTATCCCCAACTCTCCCCATCGCTCAAAGGTGTTATCAAGGTTAGAGGGGGCAAAGGAGGGATTCCTGGCAACAGGGAGCATGAATGATATTGGTCTAAGCTCAAAGTGGACTTTAATTTGCTTCCAGATTCGGACTGTGCTATGTATAATAGGATTGTTATGGTAAAGTGACATCTCCAGATTAACAGGTGACAAAATCACGGCACCAATAGAGAAGGGGTGACACTCCTCCCGCTCCATGCTAAGCCAGCTGGGTGGCGGGGTTGCGTCATCCATCAAAAACGTAACAGCGCGGAGGTTAGCGGCCCAATAGTAAAATATAAAATTTGGGAGAGACAATCCTCCTTCCATCTTGGATTTACATAGGTGTTTTTTACCTATCCTGTGTGTTTTATAATCCCAGATGAAAGGATTGATAATAGAGTCCAGTTGTTTATGAAATGATTTAGGTATGAATACTGGGATGTTCTGGTATAGGTAGAGCAGTTGTGGGAGGAAGACCATTTTAATGGCATTAATTCTTCCGAGCAGAGAAATTGGGAGAGTTCTCCAAAACTGTATGTTTGCCTTGAGATTTTGCATCAGAGAAGGGAAATTCTCTTTAAATAGTGAGGAGTATTGTTTGGTAACTACAATTCCAAGGTAGATAAATTTTTCTGAAGATAACTTAACTGGAAGATGTTCTAGCCAGGAGGTGTTTTGCAACCGTATGGGCATTAATTCACTCTTGTTCCAATTTATTCTGTATCCCGAGAAGGTACCAAACAAATTAATCACCTCAAGAATAGCTGGAATACTAGCTTGGGGTTCTGTTACATAGAGGAGAATATCATCTGCATATAGGGAAATCTTATTTAGAGTATCTTTAGTATTATAGCCGTGTATTGCTGAGTTAGATCTGATCGCTTGAGCGAGAGGTTCAA
The DNA here is from genome assembly GCF_964263955.1 of Coregonus lavaretus. Taxonomy (NCBI): domain Eukaryota; kingdom Metazoa; phylum Chordata; class Actinopteri; order Salmoniformes; family Salmonidae; genus Coregonus; species Coregonus lavaretus. The sequence goes on along the minus strand of NW_028164343.1, from coordinate 14,849 downwards.
TAATTAGGGCGAAGAGCATAGGCGACAGCGCACAACCCTGCCTTGTCCCTCTGTGAAGGTTAAATCGGGGCGACATTGATTGGTTAGTGAGTATTCTCGCACAGGGGTTCCTATATAAAAGCTGGATCCAATTTATGAACCCATCTCCAATATTAAATTTCTGTAGGACCTTGAATAGATAGGGCCACTCAACTTGGTCAAAGGCCTTTTCGGCGTCAAGAGATATAACGGCAAGGTCCACGTTAGGTAACCTCTGAGAATACATAATATTGAAGAGGCGCCTGAGATTGAAGAATGAGTTTCTATTAGGGATAAAGCCGGTCTGGTCCGAATGGACCAATTTGCCAATTAAAGTGCTAAGCCTGTTAGCCAGAGTTTTTGCTAAAATCTTTTGGTCTGTATTAAGGAGGGATATTGGTCTGTATGACCCTACCTCTTCCGGATCTTTACCCTTCTTATGTATAACTGTAATAAACGCCTCATCCAAAGTAGATGGGAGAGCTCCATCCTCATTGGCCCGAACAAACATTTTGTGCAGGTAGGGAGATAGCATGTTGCTGAATGTCTTATAGAATTCACCAGGGTATCCATCTGGGCCCGGGGTCTTGCCACTCTTTAGAGATTTAATTGTTCCTCTAATTTCTTCAAGAGATATTTCCTTATTCAGGAAGTTAGAGTCTTCCTGGTTCAGGGCAGGAAGATTACAGTCCTCCAAAAAGTTTTGCATAATTAAGGGGTTAGGATCCGCTTTAGATGTATATAGAGTCTCATAAAACTGACGGAATCTGTCATTGATGTCTTTGGGGGAGGAGAGTAATTCCCCAGATGCAGATTTAACTTTGTGAATCATTCGGTCACTCACGTTTTTTCAAAGTTGTCTGGCGAGTAATTTGTGTGGTTTGTCACCAAACTCAAAATATTTTTGCTTGGCATAGAGAAAAGATTTGGCAATTTTAGCCGAGAGGATCTGATTGTATTTAAATTTTAAAGACATAATTTGTTTATGTTTCTCCATAGATGGATGTCTAGCATTCTCCCTATCCAGTAAGTGAATTTGTCCCTCCAGTTCTACCAATTTTTTTCTGTTTTGCCTACTCCTGGCAGTCTGAAAGGAGATGATACAGCCTCTCAAATAAGCCTTCAGCGTTTCCCACAATAATGCTGGGGAAGTCTCTGTGTTGTCGTTGGTATCAAAGAAAAATTTAATTTGGTCTTTAAGATGTTCACAGAATGTTGGTTCTGTGAGGAGCTGAGGATTCAACCTCCAGACCCTCTCGTTTGGTACGATGTCACCCAATCTCAGGGAGAAGGTGAGTGGACTGTGGTCAGAGATTATAATATCATGATATCTCACATTACAGGTATAGGGGAGTAATTTAGCATCAACCAAAAAGTAGTCAATTCGAGTATATACATTGTGGACATGAGAGTAAAAGGAGTATTCCCTACCCGTAGGATTAGAGATCCTCCATATATCAAATAAGTTAGAATTTTTTATGTAGGTATTCAAGAATTCGCTTGAATGGGAGGTAGGGGTTCGCCGGGTAGAGGATCTATCCAAATATTGGTCTAGTACACAGTTAAGGTCCCCTCCAATGACCAGATTAGTATGGGAGATATCTGGAATCAGGGCAAGGACTCTTTTGAAAAAAGAGGGGTTATCAATGTTTGGCCCATAGATATTTAGTAGAGTTACAGAAGTAGAATGGATCTCTCCTATTACGATCACATAACGACCCTCTTTATCCACAATAGTGGTTTTATGTAGAAAGGGAATTCCTTTCCGTACCAGAATCGCTGTGCCTCTCGTTTTGGCAGAGAAGTTAGAGTGATACACTTGTCCCACCCACTTACATTTAAGTCTGTTATGAGATTTGTTTTTCAGATGGGTTTCTTGCAAAAATATAATATCAGACGAAAGTGCTTTCAAGTGGGCTAGGACCCTGCCTCTCTTAATTGGTTCGTTTAAACCCTTGACATTCCAGGAAGTGAATGTAAGTCCCGCCCTCCTCTCATTTGTAGTTCCTATGGTGGCCTGCATAACTTGTAACTCACTAAAAAGGTAAGAAAGCGCACCAAACCATCACGATCAGCATATGTAGCACCTACACCCGAGCAGTATCCAACCCACCCCTCCCCCCCCGCAAGCACCTTTACTCTCCACCCTGTTCCCCTACTTTCCCCAACCTTTACCCCCCCCATCAACCCACATTTAACAGGCATACACACATAGGACAGAAAAAAATATGAAAATAAAAATAACAAACACATTGTCTGGCCGATGCCAAAAAAGCACGGCGCGACCTCGAACAAGAGGTAAAACACAAATAAAATCCCAACTATGCGCTCACCTCTCACTATCCTAGAACTTCTACTAACATATGAACTGAGGAGGCTCCCGCACTTAAAGTGTTCAATTAGCATCTAATAAACCTAAACAGAATAAGTTGCAACTTAAACATATTGCGCACTTAAGGTTCATCTTGGGTCAATCCCTGAGATAAGCAAGATGTAACATCACAAGATTCTATTGCTAAGCAATACCGGTCTAAACATAAACCATCAGTAACCGACATAGACAGCAGTACAGTTACATATTGTGGGTTAGGAGATGGGAACAAGGATTTGATAAATTGAACGTACCCCCCAATCAAAAAAATAACAAAGTAAATAAAAATGTAAAAAAATTAAAAATACATATGTGCACACATACACATATACACATCCACACACACACATACATACATACATACATACATGTGCATACCTACATACATACACACACACACATACGTATATATATACGCACACACACACACATATACACACGTATACACGCACACATACATACACACACCCAAAAAAATATACATATAAAATAAATATTCTTAAATATATACAGATACATACACACGCATACACACATACATCCATACACACACATCTACATACACAAACATGCATACCCCAGAATAATAATCTATACAAATTTAAAATATACACATACATAATACTAAAATGCTAAAGAGAAAATAATAATAAAGTACAAATAATTATTATTATATGTACGCACAGGAATAATGTAAGAATTGAAAAATAAATAACGAAACAAAACAAAAATAGGGGAATATAAGTATATCCATCCGAAAGTGTCAATGATCCGACCTGGAAGGCGTCCCAAACAGGCATCGCTCTAAACCCAGTCGGAATGAAAGTGAAATTAACGTTAAGTGAGAGCTCTGACCACCCTCCATTGGTCAGCACATCGTATTACATGTTCGGTAGCCCTTGCTGAGACCGTTGAATACGGTTTCACCCGTTATGGTATGGTATGGATTCGAGTCCGTGAGCAGACCTTAACACACAATGACAAGGCACTCTAACCTGTACGGGGGATTGGTGTATATTCCCGGACAAACTTCTCTGCGTCCAGAACCAAGGAGAGCCAGATCTTCTCCCCGGAAGGCGGGGTAATTCTTAGTCTTGCAGGGAAGAGCAAGGCTGGGCGAAGATGGAGTTTGTAGAGTTTGGTCATGACATCTCTGTAGCCAGCGCGGTGCTTTGCCACATCGGGCGCATAGTCCTCATAGACACGAAAGGGGTGCCCTTTATGTAACAGGTTGCCCCTCATTCGAGCCTCGCGCAGGATAAGATCCTTGGTCTTGAAACTGTGACAACAGATGATTACTGGGCGAGGACGCTGGCCCGGTCCAGGCACTGGGACAAGGGCGCGGTGTGCACGGTCCAGTAGGGGATCCGACGCCAAAACATCCGGTCCCATTGCATCCTTCAGTAGCTTGGCGAAGAAGTCGGTTGGGCGAGAGCCCGCCTCCACCCCTTCTGCCAGACCCACCACGCGAAGGTTATGACGCCTGGATCTGCCCTCCAGGTCGATCACTTTCACAGAAAGCTTCTGCACATTATCCTGCAATGACGTGCATAGTTTCTCTAACTCGTCGATCCTACCAGCGTTGAATTCTGAAGCTTTCTCAAGGTCCACAATACTCTGGCCCTGCGAAGCGACCGTTCGAATGGTGCTCTCGATTTTAGTGTCCAGTTCAGCAATAGTAGCCTTAAGATCCTCCGCTATAGCCACACGTAGTTCTCCCAAAGCCCGGGTAAGTTCTGTAAGTGTCACGTTGTTACCTGTGCCTTCCGCCATGTTTGTCTCGTTGTTTGGTGGGGAGTAGGCCTCTGATGTGGATTTATTGTCCTTTGGTCGCTTATTACTAGGCATTTTCACATAGAAAGTTACAATATTGTATTAGAAAGAAAAGTTTGTTGTAACAAGTGCAATAAAGTAAGTTAGGTTAGATTATTTCGCAAAAAAGTTGCGGGAGCCTCTCACACACAGCCGTTCACTCCAACATGCTAGCTCCGCCCCTTAATAGTTGATTCTAAGATTTTGTATTTGAGCATGTATATGTTTTTGCTGTTTGTTCTTTGTTATAGGGCCAAAAAGATTGGAGAAGTGGTTTATCCATACATCTCCGTTTTGGATAGATAACTCTTCGTGTTGTTGTTTGTTGAGTTTTCCAATTTTCCCAGATGTGGTTAGATTCTATGGATTCTTCAATAACATTGAGCTGATTTCTGACGTGCTGTTCCTTCTTTTTCCGTATTGTATTTCTGTATTGTTTTAGTGATTCACCATAGTGAAGGCGTAGGATCAGGTTTTATGGGTCTTTATGTTTTTGGTTGGATAGGTTTCTCAATTTCTTTCTTAGGTTTCTACATTCTTCATCAAACCATTTGTCATTGTTGTTAATTTTCTTAGGTTTTCTGCTTGACATTTTTTGATTTGATAGGGAAGATGAGAGGTCAAATAAACTGTTTAGGTTTTCTACTGCCATGTTTACACCTTCAGTATTACAGTGAAACATTTTGTCCAGGAAATTGCCTAGACGGGATTGAATTTGTTGTTGCCTAATAGTTTTTTGGTAGATTTCCACACTACTTTCCTTCCATCCATAGCATTTCAAAATATTATTCAGTTCCTTTGGCTTTGATGCCTCATGATTGAGCATAAAGTGCCTAGCAAAAGTATTCACCCCCCTTGGCGTTTTTCCTATTTTGTTGCATTACAGCCTGTAATTTAAATAAATTTTTATTTGGATTTCATGTAATGGACATACACAAAATAGTCAAAATTTGTGAAGCGAAATGAAAAAAATAAGTTGTTTCAAAAAAGTATAAAAAATAAATAACGGAAAAGTGGTGCATGCATATGTTTTCACTCCCTTTGCTATGAAGCCCCTAAATAAGATCTGGTGCAACCAATTACCTTCAGAAGTCACATAATTAGTTAAATAAAGTCCACTTGTGTGCAATCTAAGTGTCACATGATCTGTCACATGATCTCAGTATATATACAGCTGTTTTGAAAGGCCCCAGAGTCTGCAACACCACTAAGCAAGGGGCACCACCAAGCAAGCGGCACCATGAAGACCAAGGAGCTCTCCAAACAGGTCAGGGACAAAGTTATGGAGAAGTACACATCAGGGTTGGGTTATAAAAAAATATCTGAGACTTTGAACATCCCACGGAGCACCATTAAATCCATTATTAAAAAATGGAAAGAATATGGCACCACAACAAACCTGCCAAGAGAGGGCCGCCCACCAAAACTCACGGACCAGGAAAGGAGGGCATTAATCAGAGGCAACAAAGAGACCAAAGATAACCCTGAAGGAGCTGCAAAGCTCCACAGAGGATATTGGAGTATCTGTTCATAGGACCACTTTAAGCTGTACACTCCACAGAGATGGGCTTTACGGAAGAGTGGCCAGAAAAAAGCCATTGCTTACAGAAAAAAATAAGCAAACACGTTTGGTGTTCGGCAAAAGCCATGTGGGAGACTCCCCAAACATATGGAAGAAGGTACTCTGGTCAGATGAGACTAAAATGTAGCTTTTTGTCCATCAAGGAAAACGCTATGTCTGGCACAAACCCAACACCTCTCATCACCCCGAGAACACCATGCCCACAGTGAAGCATGGTGGTGGCAGCATCATGATATGGGGATGTTTTTCATCAGCAGGGACTGGGAAACTGGTCAGAATTGAAGGAATGATGGATGGCGCTAAATACAGGGAAATTCTTGAGGGAAACCTGTTTCAGTCTTCCAGAGATTTGAGACTGGGACGGAAGTTCACCTTCCAGCAGGACATTGACCCTAAGCATACTGCTAAAGCAACACTTGAGTGGTTTCAGGGGAAATATTTAAATGTCTTGGAATGGCCTAGTCAAAGCCCAGACCTCAATCCAATTGAGAATCTGTGGTATGACTTAAAGATTGCTGTACACCAGCAGAACCCATCCAACTTGAAGGAGCTGGAGCAGTTTTGCCTTGAAGAATGGTCAACAATCCCAGTTGCTAGATGTGCCAAGCTTATAGAGACATACCCCAAGAGACTTGCAGCTGTAATTGCTGCAAAAGGTGGCTCTACAATGTATTGACTTTGGGGGGGGGTGAATAGTTATGCACGCTCAGGTTTTCAGTTTTTTTGTGTTATTTCTTGTTTGTTTCACAATAAAACATATTTTGCATCTTCAAAGTGGTAGGCATATTGTGTAAATCAAATGATACAAACCCCCAAAAAATAAATTTTAATTCCAGGTTGTAAGGCAACAAAATAGGAAAAATGCCAAGGGGGGTGAATACTTTCGCAAGCCACAGTAGCTCTGTTCAAGTAGAGTGATTTTGCTGTGATCTGATAGGGGTGTCAGTGGGCTGACTGTGAACGCTCTGAGAGACTCTGTGTTGAGGTCAGTGATAAAGTATTCTACAGTACTACTGCCAAGAGATGAGCTGTAGGTGTACCTACCGTAGGAGTCCCCTGGAAGCCTACCATTGACTATGTACATACCCAGCATCCGACAGAGCTGCACGAGTTGTGACCCGTTTTTGTTGGATATGTTGTCGTAGTTGTGCCTAGGGGGGCATATGGGGGAGGGAATGCTGTCACCTCCAGGTAGGTGTTTGTCCCCCTGTGTGCTGAGGGTGTCAGGTTCTTGTCCAGTTCTGGCATTTACGTCGCCACAGACTAGTACATGTCCCTGGGCCTGGAAATGGTTGATCTCCCCTCTAGGATGGAGAAGCTGTCATCGTTAAAGTATGGGGATTCTATTGGGTGGATATAGGTAGCACACATGAGGAAATGTTTCATTGTTGAGATAATTTTCTTATAAATTTCTAGCCAGATGTAAAATGTTACTGTTTTGATTAATTTAATAAAGTGAGTCAGGTCTGCTCTATAACAAATTAGCATACCCCCTGAGTCTCATCCCTGTTTCACACCTAGTAGTTTGGTGGATGGGACTACCAGCTCTCTGTAAACTAGAGGGCAACCAGTGGGTCCACCTCCTTTATACCATGTTTCTTGTAGGATGATAATATCTGTATTTCCGATATATTTGATGAAGTCTGGGTTGCTGCTCTTTAGGTCAAAGGCAGATGACCTCAGACCTTGCATATTCAAGGATCAGATAGTGAAAGCTTTGTGTTCCATAGTGTCTAGTGTTGTTTTTGTGTGGTTTAGGCCCGGACCATCACAGTAGGTGTGAGCAGAGCATGTTGAGCATCTGATACATACCTCTCAGGTGCTTGGGTGGGTGTAATAGTGGGGGTTGGGCCTGTTGCTCTGCTCATGGCCTGGGCATATGTCCTGCTGTCATGTTTAGGTCCTTGCCGCAGGGGCGGGGGGCATGGGGTGGGCAGAAGGGGCATAGGTCTGATATGGGGGGCCTATATAGGGTGTGGCCAGGGTTTGCTTGGGATGGTCTTAGCTGGTTGGGGTGTGGCTGGTGATGCTGTGGTCTGGGTGTAGGTCCTCTTGGCGTGGGTTCTCTCGGTGCAGGTCCTTCAGGAGGGGGTCTTGCAGGTCTGGGAGGGTGTCTCGCTGGTCTGGGCGGGGTGTCCGTTGCTCTGTTGCTCCTGTGTGAGGTGCTGGGGCAAAAGTTGGGATTGCTGCCTTGTAGAGGTGGACCTGGTCGTAAAGACCAGGTTGTTGTGCTGGTCTGTTTTGTGGGTTTGTTCTGTCTGGATTGTGTGGACTAGCTCTCTGAGCTCCACCATGTCTCTCTCCAGCTCTGTGAATTCATCCCTCTCAATGATGGAGGAGCAGTGCAGTTGTGGGACCTGGGTGTGTTCAGTGCTGGGGGGGGTGACTATCCTCGTCTGCAGGACAGTTTGAAGAGGTGTGATCGCTCTCTCTCTCTCTCTCTCTCTCTCTCTCTCTCTCTCTCTCTCTCTCTCTCTCTCTCTCTCTCTCTCTTTCTCTCTCTCTCTGTCTGTCTCTCTCTTTCTTTCTTTCTTTCTTTCTTTCTTTCTTTCTTTCTTTCTTTCTCTCTCTCTCTCTCTCTCTCTCTCTCTCTCTCTCTCTCTCTCTCTCTCTCTCTCTCTCTCTCTCTCTCTCTCTCTATATATATATATATATATATATATATATATATATATATATACAGTTGAAGTCGGAAGTTTACATACGCTTAGGTTGGAGTCATTAAAACTTGTTTTTCAACCACTCCACAAATTTCTTGTTAACAAACTATAGTTTTGGCAAGTCGGTTAGGACATCTACTTTGTGTATGACACAAGTAATTTTTCCAACAATTGTTTACAGACAGATTATTTCACTTATAATTCACTGTATCACAATTCCAGTGGGTCAGACGTTTACATACACTAAGTTGACTGTGACTTTAAACAGCTTGGAAAATTCCAGAAAATGATGTCATGGCTTTAGAAGCTTCTGATAGGATAATTGACATAATTTGAGTCAATTGGAGGTGTACCTGTGGATGTATTTCAAGGCCTACCTTCAAACTCAGTGCCTCTTTGCTTGACATCATGGGGAAATCAAAAGAAATCAGCAGAGACCTCAGAAAAACAATTGTAGACCTCCACAAGTCTGGTTCATCCTTGGGAGCAATTTCCAAACGCCTGAAGGTACCACGTTCATCTGTACAAACAATAGTATGCAAGTATAAACACCATGGGACCACACAGCCGTCATACCGCTCAGGAAGGAGACGTGTTCTGTCTCCTAGAGATGAACGTATTTTGGTGCGAAAAGTGCAAATCAATCCCAGAACAACAGCAAAGGACCTTGTGAAGATGCTGGAGGAAACGGGTACAAAAGTGTCTATATCCACAGTAAAACGAGTCATATATCGACATAACCTGAAAGGCCACTCAGCAAGGAAGAAGCCACTGCTCCAAAACCGCCATAAAAAAGCCAGACTATGGTTTGCAACTGCACATGGGGACAAAGATCGTACTTTTTGGAGAAATGTCCTCTGGTCTGATGAAACAAAAATAGAACTGTTTGGCCATAATGACCATCATTATGTTTGGAGGAAAAAGGTGGATACTTCCAAGCCGAAGAACACCATCCCAATCGTGAAGCACGGGGGTGGCAGCATCATGCTGTGGGGGTGCTTTGCTGCAGGAGGGACTGGTGCACTTCACAAAATAGATGGCATCATGAGGAAGGAAAATGATGTGGATATATTGAAGCAAAATCTCATGACATCATTCAGGAAGTTAAAGCTTGGTTGCAAATGGGTCTTCCAAATGGACAATGACCCCAAGCATACTTCCAAAGTTGTGGCAAAATGGCTTAAGGACAACAAAGTCAAGGTATTGGAGTGGCCAACACAAAGCCCTGAACTCATTCCTATAGAAAATTTGTGGGCAGAACTGAAAAAGCGTGTGCGAGCAAGGAGGCCTATAAACCTGACTCAGTTACATCAGCTCTGTCAGGAGGAATGGGCCAAAATTCACCCAATTTATTGTGGGAAGCTTGTGGAATGCTACCCGAAACGTTTGACCCAAGTTAAACAATTTAAAGGCAATGCTACCAAATACTAATTGAGTGTATGTAAACCTCTGACCCACTGGGAATGTGATGAAAGAAATAAAAGCTGAAAGAAATAATTCTCTCTACTATTATTCTGATATTTCACATTCTTAAAATAAAGTGGTGATCCTAACTGACCTAAGACAGTGACATTTTACTAGGATTAAATGTCAGGAATTGTGAAAAACTGAGTTTAAATGTATTTGGCTAAGGTGTATGTAAACTTCCGACTTCAACTGTATATGTGTGTGTTTTGTAGCTTCTTACAGTCGCACCATGGATGGCATACACCCACCCAGAGGTTTTAAAAATGAAGACTGTCAGAACAGAACAGAGCATCCTCATCCTTGGCCAGCTGTGTCTGAGCCAGCCAGGGGAGACAGAGAGAAGGGAGAAAACAACATCAACAACAACAACAACAACAACAACAACCAAGTTGTCTCAGTTCAGTAACCATCGTTCCCTCTAGTCTCTGTGTGTTAGCATGAGTTAATATGACATCTGGGTATCCTCACTATCAATTTCAGGAAATGTAATGTCATCACTGCTCTGTTCATATTTCTTTCTGTAAAAGAACTGTTCAAAACACTAGATGGATGTCTTCTTTGAATCCCTAAATGTTTAAAGTTTAATAACCTATAAAACACATGTAGTTTACAAATATTTATATGTATGTGTGTATGCATATTTCTCAAGGGATATCATTATTGTTTGGATAACCTTATTTACTATTATGTATATATTTTTAGCTTTATCTGATGCGCACTGCAGAGAACACCGGAAGAAGAATTATCACTGAATTATCACAGTGAATTATTGTAATGTTTGTTTATGTGTCAATTAATCCCATAAGGGATGGGTTGCCAACTGGCGATTTGACACGAAAATAAAATGTCATTAATTCATTCATATAGAAAGTTAGCGCAAAAAAAGGCTTGGTAGGTGAGACTATGCGAAGAAAAGGCCCAGAGACCATCATTTGAAGGGTACCTACATAAGGGCTTCATAACACATTCATTACCCTTACATAACACATTCATAACACATTCATAAGCATAACATCAACGTATAGTTGTTGGCATAAGCATGTTTAAAGCTAAACTTATATAAGCCAGAAACAGATGTCCCAAAACATTTTAATCGATTCATTACAAACGTCTGACATCTGATGAGCTAAAGTGCTCATTTAATTGGTTAATAACCTTCCACAATTTCTCTCTCTGTCAATTAAGCTAATATTTCCTCTCCTATTTATGATTAGATGATGTTTGATGGCATCAAAACACTATAAACAGTTTACTCTATTAATCAAATATCTGTTGGTGCCAAATGGCACCTTATACCATGTATAGTGAACTCCTTTGGACCAGAGCTCTATATAGGGAATAGATAAGGTGCCTTTTGAGACAAAGCCAAGGTTTTTTAGAAGCTTTTGTTTGAATCATATGTTGTATTTAATTATGAATCTACGCTCAGTCGCTCAGTTAGCTTTTAACTTATTCATATAAATAAATACTTTAGGAAGTAATTTGCAAACTGCAGATAGAATCAAGAGAGAGTCCAACTCTGTCAAGCAGAAAGACACTAAAAGTAGAAAGACACTAAGCTAAACTAAAAGCACTGTATTTGGGACAAATCATTCACTAAATCCTAAACCTCAACTAAATAAATAATAATGTAATGAATAATGTGGAAATTTAGCAAGTTGAGGAGACTAAATTGATTGGTGTAACCCTGGATTGTAAACTGTCATGGTCAAAACATATTGATACAACAGTAGCTAAGATGGGGAGAAGTCTGTCCGTAATAAAGCGCTGCTCTGTTTTCTTGGCATCGCTATCAACAAAACAAGTCCTATAGGCCCTAGTTTTGTAGCACCTGGACTACTGCCCAGTCATATTGTCAAGTGCCACAAAGAGGGACATAGGCCAATTACAGTTGGCCCAGAATAGAGCAGCACAGAGAGCTAACATCAATAACATGCATGTCAATCTCTCCTGGCTCAAAGTAGAGGAGAGATTTACTGCATCACTACTTGTCTTTGTGAGAGGTATTGACATGTTGAAAGCACCGAGCTGTCTGTTCAAATGACTAGCACACAGTTCAAACACCCATGTATACCCCACAAGACATGCCACCAGGGGTCTCTTCACAGTTCCCAAGTCCAGAACAGACTATGGGAGGCGTACATTACTACATAGAGCCATGACTACATGGAACTCTCTTCCATATCAAGTAACTCAAAACAGATAAAACTACATCTTATGGAACAACGCGGACTGTGAAGAGACACACACACAGGAACACACACACATGCGCACACGTGCTAACACGCACTCTACACACAAGTACATTGTAATGTTGTAATATTGTTGTATTATGGTATTATAAATGTTGTATTGTAGATATGTAGTGGTAGAGTAGTGGTGTAATAATGTGTTGTATGATGTACAGTTTTTTTTTTTTTATGGTGATGTAATTGTACTTTAATAATAACCCCAGAAGGAGTAGCTGTTGCCTTCGCAGGAACTAATGGGGATCCATAATAAACCCCAGGAAGAGTAGCTGCTGCCTTGGCAGGAACTAATGGGGATCCATAATAAACCCCAGGAAGAGTAGCTGCTGCCTTGGCAGGAACTAATGGGGATCCATAATAAACCCCAGGAAGAGTAGCTGCTGCCTTGGCAGGAACTAATGGGGATCCATAATAAATACAAATACATTTACAGCTTGTCTTGATTTTGACTGCCTCACATCATGCAACATACTAGTGTCCTGTCCAGGGGTTGTATTGCCTCAGGGCCGGCCCCCCACCTTGCAGGCAAAACATTTTAGTGGCCACCCCTCTTGACGGCAGAGAGAAAATGTTGCAGTTTTAAAGCAAGTTTTCAGCAATCTTACACATTTTGCCATGACTTATGCCATGTTATTATGATATCTGAGTGAGAGTGACTAACAAAGTCAATAGAGAGGTCAGGGCCCCTGGACACCCGCCCTGCGTGACCGGTCGGTAAATTTGGCCATGACTACTACAAGTTTAGATAGCTGGCTAGGCTAACTTACCAATCTAAAAAATGTTAGCTGACATGGGCTAATTGAGTGACTGTCAGTGACTGACATAATAAGAGAAAAACATTTAGAAATACACCTTGTGTGTTCTACCATACTAGCTCTTGACAGTAAGTTCAGACCCCGACTGAGTTCCAATTTGTTTTAATTATAATGTAAAATGTATTTTATGTGGGCCCTGAGCTGCCTCACGCTACAGGAGATAAGCTCCCATTTTGGTTAGACTCCCTGGTCTCATAGAAATAAATCTGGGACACAAATATTAGTATGATATGTTGCGTTTGGTATAGTTACATAAGACAGATGGATACTTAAGGCAAAAACGAAAGTAGGGTGGTTGGTCTTGATGGATGGGTGGGTGTATAACGTAAATGTCTAGCAACCCAAAGGTTGCTTGCAAGTTCGAATCTCATCATGGACAACTTTGGTATTTTAGCTATTTGGCAACTTTTCAACTACTTAGTACTTTCTAGCTACTTTGCGACTACTTAGCATGTTAGCTAACCCTTCCCCTAACCCTAACCTTAACCCTTTTAGATAACCCTTCCCCTAACCCTAACCTTACCCCTTTAACATAACTCCTAAACTTGACCCGAACCCCTAAACATAACCCCTAGCCTAGCTAATGTTAGCCAGCTAGCTAACATTAGCCACCTAACTAGCATTTGTAGCATATCATACGTTTTGCAAATTTGTAACATATTGTATGTTTTGCAATTTTGTCACATATAACATCAATTGTAAATCGTAACATATTATATGAAATGGGTGATTGACATCCACAAATTAATACATACCATACGAAACATAACATATCATACACTTTGGAGTGTCTTATTTTATGTACAGAATAATACGAAATGCTCTGAGACCAGGTTGGGTTAGGACATGGTTTACTTTTACATCATAGAAGTTCAAATCCCCTCCTACTCTTTAAACACTCCTTATAACTCAATGTTGTAAGAAAATGCAATATTACTTTATAAGTAGTACCACAGTATGTTCAACATCAACTTTGAACTAAGAGAGAGACAGACTATTTGCACATTGTTACAACACTGTATATACATACATAATATGACATTTGAAATGTCTTTATTCTTTTGGAACTTCTGAGTGTAATGTTTACTGTTAATATTTATTGGTTATTTCACTTTTGTTTGCTATCTACTTCACTTGCTTTGGCAATGTTAACATACGTTTCCCATGCCAATAAAGCCCTTAAATGGAATTGAAAGTGAATTGAGAGAGAGAGAGAGAGAGAGAGAGATAGAGAGAGAGAGAGAGAGAGAGAGAGAGAGAGAGAGAGAGAGGAGAGAGCGAGACAGAGAGAGAGCGAGAGAGAGACAGAGAGAGAGAGAGAGAGAGACAGAGAGGGAGAGAGAGAGAGAGAGAGAGAGAGAGAGAGAGAGAGAGCGGGAGAGAGAGAGAGAGAGAGAGAGAGAGATAGAGATAGAGAGAGAGAGAGATAGAGAGAGAGAGATAGAGAGAGAGAGAGAGAGAGAGAGAGAGAGAGGGGGGGGGAGAGAGAGAGAGAGGGAGAGGGGAGCGAGAGAGCAGAGTTAAAAAGAAAGAGAGAGCATAAGACTACTAACGATGATCTCTCTCTCCCCGCTCCCTCTCTCTCTCTCCCTCTCTTTCTTTCTCTCTCTCTCTCTCTCTCTCTTCTCTCTCTCTTTCTCTCTCTCCTCACTCTCTCTCTCTCTCCCTCACTCTCTCTCTCTCTCTCTCCCTCGCTCTCTCTCCCTCTCTCTCTCCCTCGCTCTCTCTCCCTCTCTCTCTCTTTCTCTCTCTCTCTCTCTCTCTCTCTCTCTCTCTCTCTCTCTCTCTCTCTCTCTCTCTCTCTCTCCCTCGCTCTCTCTCTCTCTCTCTCCTCGCTCTCTCTCCCTCTCTCTCTCTTTCTCTCTCTCTCTCTCT
>NW_028164344.1:0-17985 GCF_964263955.1 Coregonus lavaretus | reverse complement strand
GACATTAATTTACCACAACCATGAAAGCAACATGCAGGCACGTCCTTTGGCAGAGATTAATGAAATGGTGACAGCAAGGTGAGTGACAAGGCTCCTGTACTGATCTAGGATCAGCTTACCCTCCGCAACTGCTAACCCTGTTCTAGTCCAGGGTACACACACAGTCTTTGCTTTGCCAGGTTGTCATTGTAAATGACAAGTTGTTCTTTATTGACCTGGTCAATAATCTAGAACAATGTTAATATTTTAAACCCTTTTGGGGTTCCAGAGTGAATATTTCAAAAGTTCATGGGGTGTTCGAATTTGTCACGGAATACCGATAACCCCGGGCCCCTCTACAATTCCAACTATGGTTAAATTGATTTTTTATGAATATAATCAGATATTCTTGCACCCAGAGATAATCTCACCTTCCTTAAATCAAGTCAGCGTCACTGTAAAATCCATCTACCCATCTTTTGTCCAGTACATGTTCAATTATAATGCGCCTTTCCTTGTTCAATGCCAGTCCACTGGGCACAGATGTCAGTTCAACGTCTAGCTTCGATTTACATTTGGTTGAGTTGTCAACTAATGTGAATTCAATGTGAATTCAACAAAAAACATGTACCCTGTTATTGGATTTAGGTAAAAAGTTGTGTGAAATAAAATACGAAATTCCCTGATGTTGATATCGTTTTGCAAATGCTATCAGTTTTCCACGTTCATTCAACGTTATCACATAAAAATGTTTTGTTGAAATATATGGAAACAACATTGATTCAACCAGTTTTTGCCCAGTGGGAGTGGTCTAGACCACATAAACATGGCTGCTTGTTCATTACAAGTGGTCCTGTCTCCAGTGAGACACACACACTCTCTCAGCCTCCCCAGAACAAATTTACTGGAAAGCAAGCATCACTCATGTTTATTTATGTTATGCCAATATAGACTAGAGGTGCTATGTCTCCCTCTCTCTCCTTTTCTCTCTCTCTCCCTCTTCATCACTCTCTCTGTCTCTCTGTCCCTCTGCCCTCCCTCCCTCGCTCTCTCTCTGTCCTCCCTTCCTCACTCTCCATCTCTCTCTCTCCCTCCCTCTCGCTATCTCTACATCCCTCTCTCTCTCTGTCTCTCTCTCTCTCTGAAGAAGTGAGTTACAGCAGCAGTCTGCTGGGTTGGCCAGCCCTCCACCTGTCTGTCAGTCTGACTGTCTGTCTGTCTGTCAGGGTCTCGCACTCTGCTCTGTTTGCTTTCTTTACCGGAACTCTCTGGACAAAAACGGAGACACAACAACCAGGCTAACAGGCAAACACACACACGCAAGTACACATACACATACACATACACATTCCCATTCACATACACATACACACCAGTGTAGGCTCCTCAGAGGAGGAAGGGGAGTGAATTTCAGAAAAATATCAATAGTGAAACATTTAGTGTTTTTAGATAAAACTATACTAAATATATTCACATTACCAAATAATTGATTAAAACACACTGTTTTGCAATGAAGGTCTACAGTAGCCTCAACAGCACTCTGTAGGCTAGCACCATGGTGTAGCCAGAGGACAGCTATTTTCTGTCCTCCTCTGGGTACATTGACTTCGATACCAAACTTAGGAGACTCATGGTTCTCACCCCCTTCCATAGACTTATACAGTAATTATGATGACTTCCGGAGGAGATCCTTCAACCTATCAGAGATCTTGCAATATGAACTGACATGTTGTCCATCCAATCAAAGGATCAGAGAATTAATCTAGTACTGAAAGCATAAGCAACAGCTAGCTAGCACTGCAGTGCATAAAGTGTGGAGAGTAGTTAACTCATAAGAGAGAGAAAGACAATAGTTGAACAGTTTTGAACAAATGAATTTAGTCAACAATTAAGGAAAAGTAGCAGAGAGAGGGAGAGAGAGCTAGCTATATTTCATTGTATTTTTTTTCCTTCTTAGTTTACTTTTCACTTATTTACAGTAGCTAATGCAGCTAATTTAGCCTACTCAACAACCTGACTCAAAAAGAGAGGAATGCTATGTATGTTAGCTAGCTGTCTTACACTGAAGTCCACAAGCGAAGGGAAAAGGTGAGAGGAGGAAAGTGCGTAGATGCAAGAAGGAATTATACAACGAGCAAAGTTATGATTGTCATGATCGTCACAGGATGAAGCGGACCAAGGCGCAGCGTGATAAACGTACATATTTTATTGAAGTACACCACACGAACAAAACAACAAACGAAACGTGAAGTCCTAGGTTAACACAAACCTTCCGGAACAAGATCCCACAATGACTAGTGAAAACAGGCTGCCTAAGTATGGTTCCCAATCAGAGACAATGAGCTACAGCTGCCTCTGATTGGGAACCACCCTGGCCAACATAGATCTAACCGATCTAGAACGAAAACCATAGCAAACAAAACATAGAAAATCCACACCCTGGCTCAACAATTAAGAGTCCCCAGAGCCAGGGCGTGACAGTACCCCCCCCCCCCCAAAGGCGCGGACTGCGACCGCGCCAACCAAACACAAGAGGGTAGGGGCCGGGTGGGCATTCCGCCTCGGAGGCGGATCCGGCTCCGGGCATGACCACCACACTCTCTCTACCCCCCCGTTGCGCCCCTGGTCTGGTCTGGCCCCGCTGGCCGGAGCTGGACTGAACACCGGTGGAGCGGATTGCTCTGGCTCCGGCGTGGAGCAGCTGACCGGTGCCTGGCACAGACCGTGCCGGACTGACGACGCGCACCACTGGCTTGGTGCGGGGAGCAGGAACGGGCCGGACCGGGCTGACGACGCGCACCACTGGCTTGGTGCAGGGAGCAGGAACGGGCCGGACCGGGCTGGCGACGCGCACCACTGGCTTGGTGCGGGGAGCAGGTACGGGCTGGACTGGGCTGACGACGCGCACCATTGGCTTGGTGCGGGGAGCAGGAACAGGCCGGACCGGGCTGGCGACGCGCACCACAGGCTTAGTGCGGGGAGCAGGAACGGGCCTGACCGTACTGGGAACACACACCACTGGCCTTGTGCGGGAATCAGGAACGGGCCGGACCGGACTGGTGACACACACCACTTGCTTGGTGCGAGGAGCGGGACTGGGTTTCCTCATAAACCTCCGCTCCCTCTGCTGCCTAACCAGTTCCTCTCGCCGTGCCTCCACACTCTCCTTCTCCCTCGTGACCAATAGCCCCCGTAACCTGGCGGCCTCCTCTGCTAACCGGCTGAACCGCTCTATCGCGGCCTCCTGCTGCCTCGTCGTCCACGGCGTGAGCCCCCCCCCTAAAAATATTTTGGGCTTGTCTCTCCCCCGTGAACATGGCCTCCATGCCTCTCGCCAGACTCTCTCTCCTCTCCTCCCAAGTCCATCCTCTCTCCTCTTCACGCTGCTTGATCCAGTCGTGGTGGGATCTTCTGTCACGATCGTTACAGGATGAAGCGGACCAAGGCGCAGCGTGATAAATGTACATATTTTATTGAAGTACACCACACGAACAAAACAACAAACGAAATGTGAAGTCCTAGGTTAACACAAACCTTCCGGAACAAGATCCCACAATGACTAGTGAAAACAGGCTGCCTAAGTATGGTTCCCAATCAGAGACAACGAGCTACAGCTGCCTCTGATTGGGAACCACCCTGGCCAACATAGATCTAACCGATCTAGAATGAAAACCATAGCAAACAAAACATAGAAAATCCACACCCTGGCTCAACAATTAAGAGTCCCCAGAGCCAGGGCGTGACAATGATGCTGTATGTGGCTGCTATGAAAGTGAACTGTGTGTGCGGGTGATCAGGGGTGTATTCATTCGACCAATTCTGTTGCAAAACGTTTCTTAAATGGAAGCAGCAAACGGAATGAAACAGGGAGGGACCTACCTGTGCACCTACGTTATAAACGTTCATTTGTAGGCTAGGTTGTAGCAACCTCATGATGGGTATAGGGAAAACGTGAGTATCATGTAGTAGCCTAAACCAATCGATGTTACATTGAGCTGGGTGAATGGAATATGAACGACAGTCATCCAATATGCTGTAATAGAAATAAGGCAATGCTCATAAAAAATAAATGGTCCTCCCTAATCTTGAACGGCACCAACAGCCACTGACACTATTTGGTTTCTGATCAGAGCAGAACAAGGCCGTGGATTGGTTAGCTCGCTCGCTTCTTTTCTCTCTGTCCCTCTTTCTCTCTTGCTCTCTCTCTACCTTCATCTCTTGCTCTACGGCTTTCTACATCTGTATCCCACTGTTTCTCTCCTATCTATCACCCTCTCTCTAGCTCTCCTATTCCTCTGTTCCCGTGAGAAAGTGCAGGTCTGGGGTCTGGAGGTGGTCTGGGGTGGCAGGCAGGCAGGCAGTGGGTTGGATCAGAGAGGAGGTTAGTTAACTGCAGCCTGGTGGTGGGAGCTGTAAACTGGGACTGTACTCCACCTCTCTCCACAGGCTCTTCACTCCTGATGGCTAATCGATGTGTTTGGGTTTCCCCCTGTGACCACGGACCAGTGGGCCTGAAAGAGGTGAGCCACACCAGGTTTTTCTCCCACCATCAGCGACTGAGAAACACAGTGAGAAACAAAGCCACCACTAAACTGGGCAGATTAGAAAGATACTGTAAGACTTAACTCCTTTTTGCTGAGCTGTCGCTTCCTGTCTCTCTCCTCTTGCTCTTGCTTTTCTTTCACATACTATTTTCTTCCACACTTGATCTCCATCTAGGCCCATCTCTCCACCCTCCTGCTTCTCAGTCCCTACCCATATGACCAGAGGACATTCTACAGAGTAAAAAAATAAGTTTCAGGGGATGTCAATGGTCTAACAAAGCCGAGCGTTTTGGCACAGCTGAGTTAGTTCTTGTGATGCTACTTGCTAATGTTTGTTTGGACTGCACTATGACCGTTTCAGACTGTGTGATGCACAATGACAGTATCAGTTAGGTTGGCTTTCTTGGGTTTGATGCACAATGACAGTATAAGATAGTTAGGCTTTTTGTGTGTTGTATCAGCATTCAGGTAAGTTACTTGTCACCCCTCCCAAACGTTTTAAGTCAACAAGCAGCCGCCACTGGGGTATAGGGTGTTTACAGGGTTTAATTATCAAAACAGAGTGGTGTGGTTGTGACTAAGGCCTGCTAATGCCTGGCTCTGTCTCATATGAATGAGGCCGAGCAGCATTGATCCTGCAGTACAACAGGTGTGATGAAGATGGATGTGGTGCCCAGGGCTGCAGAAATGAGATCCTGCAGATACCATTCAGACCAATTACACTCCCCCTCCTCCACCCCTCCCAACCAACCACACGCCAGATTGATCTCCACAGCAACACCTGATTGGCCGGGTTCCAAATGAAAACAGAGAAAACATACTAAGTGATAAGTATGATTGGTCAGATATGGCCTAGGGACACAGAGGCAACCTGCTTTACATCAACATCACCAGGTTCGCTAGCGCCACTAGGAGTGTAATGTTGTTATTGGCATGGAGGGGAGATCACTACAGGACTGCTGGCTGACTACTAGGGCCTGATGGTTTCTCCTGGTGCTAACCCGTGTGAACATCGGAACTGATAATGACTGATAACAGGATACATGCAGGGATTCCAAATTGTGTTGGCTGTAGGCTATTGGCTGTGGGTGCCTGTGTCTGTGTACCAGTGTCTGTGTACCTGTGTGTGTGTGTACCTGTGTCTGTGTACCTGTGTCTATGTACCTGTACCTGTGTCTGTGTACCTGTGTGTGTATGTATAACCGTATAGCTAGAGTATATACCTAGATAAAGTCAATCTGGGGATACTAGATCTTACCTTTTGTACCCCGCAATACCAGTTACCCACTTTAAATTTAGAAGAGGACGCAACAGCACACTCTTTCTCCAATGCACTATTTTATTCAAAGTTTCAGCAGCAAGCTGCCTTCATTTGGGGTTTACTGTGAGAGGTCACTTTATAAAACGGCATCTACTTTCTCTGCCACAAGGCACTGGATATCCAATATTACCCCTTGATACTGTACCATGGATTTCTCCTATAGATTTACTGAGCATCGTATTGCGAATACTGAATACCTCTATATCAGCATCATGAATCAACTGATACTGGATACCTCTATACCAGCATCATGAATCAACTGATACTGGATACCTCTATATCAGCATCTTGAATCAACTGATACTGGATACCTCTATATCAGCATCTTGAATCAACTGATACTCAGTGATTGACTTGGACTGAAATAGGTACTCATTTTGGGTGCTGGTACTGTTTATATTTAGCTGCAGGAATTCAAGCAGTAGAACATTTGAGGTGCCGGTACTCAGCTCCGGTGAGCTCCTGCCCAAGTCAAGCACTGCTGATACTGGATACCTCTATACCAGCATCATGAATCAACTGATACTGGATACCTCTATACCAGCATCATGAATCAACTGATACTGGATACCTCTATACCAGCATCATGAATCAACTGATACTGGATACCTCTATACCAGCATCTTGAATCAACTGGTACTGGATACCTCTATACCAGCATCTTGAATCAACTGGTACTGGATACCTCTATACCAGCATCTTGAATCAACTGGTACTGGATACCTCTATACCAGCATCTTGAATCAACTGGTACTGGATACCTCTATACCAGCATCTTGAATCAACTGATACTGGATACCTCTATACCAGCATCTTGAATCAACTGATACAGGATACCTCTATACCAGCATCTTGAATCAACTGATACTGGATACCTCTATACCAGCATCATGAATCAACTGGTACTGGATACCTCTATACCAGCATCTTGAATCACCTGGTACTGGATACCTCTATACCAGCATCTTGAATCAACTGATACTGGATACCTCTAAACCAGCATCATGAATCAACTGATACTGGATACCTCTATACCAGTATCATGAATCAACTGATACTGGATACCTCTATACCAGCAACATGAATCAACTGATACTGGATACCTCTATACCAGCATTATGAATCAACTGATACTGGATACCTCTATACCAGCATCATGAATCAACTGATACTGGATATCTCTATACCAGCATCATGAATCCACTGATACTGGATACCTCTATACCAGCATCTTGAATCAACTGATACTCAGTGATTGACTTGGACTGAAATAGGTACTCATTTTGGGTGCTGGTACTGTTTATATTTAGCTGCAGGAATTCAAGCAGTAGAACATTTGAGGTGCCGGTACTCAGTTCCGGTGAGCTCCTGCCCAAGTCAAGCACTGCTGATACTGGATATCTCTATACCAGCATCATGAATCAACTGATACTGGATACCTCTATACCAGCATCATGAATCAACTGATACTGGATACCTCTATACCAGCATCATGAATCAACTGATACTGGATACCTCTATACCAGCATCATGAATCAACTGATACTGGATACCTCTATACCAGCATCTTGAATCAACTGGTACTGGATACCTCTATACCAGCATCTTGAATCAACTGGTACTGGATACCTCTATACCAGCATCTTGAATCAACTGGTACTGGATACCTCTATACCAGCATCTTGAATCAACTGATACTGGATACCTCTATACCAGCATCTTGAATCAACTGATACAGGATACCTCTATACCAGCATCTTGAATCAACTGATACTGGATACCTCTATACCAGCATCATGAATCAACTGGTACTGGATACCTCTATATCAGCATCTTGAATCACCTGGTACTGGATACCTCTATACCAGCATCTTGAATCAACTGATACTGGATACCTCTAAACCAGCATCATGAATCAACTGATACTGGATACCTCTATACCAGTATCATGAATCAACTGATACTGGATACCTCTATACCAGCAACATGAATCAACTGATACTGGATACCTCTATACCAGCATTATGAATCAACTGATACTGGATACCTCTATACCAGCATCATGAATCAACTGATACTGGATATCTCTATACCAGCATCATGAATCCACTGATACTGGATACCTCTATATCAGCATCTTGAATCAACTGATACTCAGTGATTGACTTGGACTGAAATAGGTACTCATTTTGGGTGCCAGTACTGTTTATATTTAGCTGCAGGAATTCAAGCAGTAGAACATTTGAGGTGCCGGTACTCAGCTCCGGTGAGCTCCTGCCCAAGTCAAGCACTGCTGATACTGGATATCTCTATACCAGCATCATGAATCAACTGATACTGGATACCTCTATACCAGCATCATGAATCAACTGATACTGGATACCTCTATACCAGCATCATGAATCAACTGATACTGGATACCTCTATACCAGCATCATGAATCAACTGATACTGGATACCTCTATACCAGCATCTTGAATCAACTGGTACTGGATACCTCTATACCAGCATCTTGAATCAACTGGTACTGGATACCTCTATACCAGCATCTTGAATCAACTGGTACTGGATACCTCTATACCAGCATCTTGAATCAACTGATACTGGATACCTCTATACCAGCATCTTGAATCAACTGATACAGGATACCTCTATACCAGCATCTTGAATCAACTGATACTGGATACCTCTATACCAGCATCATGAATCAACTGGTACTGGATACCTCTATATCAGCATCTTGAATCACCTGGTACTGGATACCTCTATACCAGCATCTTGAATCAACTGATACTGGATACCTCTAAACCAGCATCATGAATCAACTGATACTGGATACCTCTATACCAGTATCATGAATCAACTGATACTGGATACCTCTATACCAGCAACATGAATCAACTGATACTGGATACCTCTATACCAGCATTATGAATCAACTGATACTGGATACCTCTATACCAGCATCATGAATCAACTGATACTGGATATCTCTATACCAGCATCATGAATCCACTGATACTGGATACCTCTATATCAGCATCTTGAATCAACTGATACTCAGTGATTGACTTGGACTGAAATAGGTACTCATTTTGGGTGCCAGTACTGTTTATATTTAGCTGCAGGAATTCAAGCAGTAGAACATTTGAGGTGCCGGTACTCAGCTCCGGTGAGCTCCTGCCCAAGTCAAGCACTGCTGATACTGGATATCTCTATACCAGCATCATGAATCAACTGATACTGGATACCTCTATACCAGCATCATGAATCAACTGATACTGGATACCTCTATACCAGCATCACGAATCAACTGATACTGGATACCTCTATACCAGCATCATGAATCAATACTGTCACTGTCCTACATGGATGAAATGTGTCCAAGGTGCACTTTGTGCAGCAGGTTTTCTACACGTCCCAACAGGTGCTCACTGATGTTTTGACAAAACAAATCAATGAGTGTTTCTTCCAGGCAGGAGAAGACCGCATTGATGACCCAGGCTTACCCACACACACTCCCTCTGCAGCTCCTCACACACACACACACACACACACACACACACACACACACACACACTCACTTTATCAGTCCATCTATCCCTCGACTCACACCTGCGAACACACAGTTGAGTTTAGATTGCATTTGTGGTAGTGGATGGATTGAGATAACCACCCACATAGACCATACCACGTAAAGTGTTGTGAGACCTGTATGGCTGTATAATACAATCCAGCATTATTATCATTACACCACTCCATTATAACTAGGTTGAGTTACCTCCATCTTATGAAAGGTACATTGCTCTGTCCTATTGAAAAGCACTACAGAAAGGCAATCCATTAGGTTTTGTTCTACCACTTCAATAGAACTGGAAGTGTAGTGGCGGTGCAGGCTCCCTGGTACCACCAGTGGTGTTCACTAAATAAACCTTGATTGGAGGATTGACTCATCAGTGTGGCCTGAGTGTTCAAGAGCACAAACATATCGAGACCAGGGATAACGAGCGCCGCGAGAGCTCACAAAGAATAGCACTTGTCAAACAAAACAGGATGAAGCCAAGTGATGCTGAAGTGTGTCAGTGGCTTTTCATATAACCATTGAAATGACCACAAGGAGTACATCCTTGGGTTTGTGGCTTTGTTGCCATGTGAGTGCATAAAGCCATAGGCCATTCCAATCATTTTTTCAGTAAAGAAAGAGCAGTAGTTAAGCATGAGGATTGGTGGTCAGCATGAGATCTGACTCAGTGATTCCTGAGGGGAAGAGGAGGAGGAGAGGAGCGGAGGAGAGGAGAAGTGAAGCTGTGAGGTGAAACTGTGAATAACGATGGAGAAAGATGATGTCACTGGACCACATGATGAGTACAGCTACTAGCCACAGTCTGCCATCTACTCAGGTAACAGCAGAGGTCTACTATCACTGTCAGTTCAAAATCTATTTTTTTGCAGTCTGAAATAAACCTCTCACCCCTTCCTTAGTCTGTTCTTCTATTTCCGCTCTCTACCCCTTCAATAAGGATCTGAGGGGACTTGGTAGGTCAGTAGTCAATATGAAGATGCATGGCTTCAGCTGACTTTCCAATGGTTTCACCACATTAGCTAATGATGCTCTAAATAACTGATCTATTGATTGATTCCACTAAAAGCATTGCTCTAAAAAACAGTTGGAACAAACTGAGCAGCGAAGCCACACTAGCAGACCCAACAGTGACATTGTGACATAACCTAGCCCCTGTGGTCAGAGCTCAGAACACTGACTGACATGGACCTAATGAGCAGCCAGCCAGCCGCCCGCTATCAAAACAACACGCTATTATACCCACAATGACCTTCACCAGCCCGCTCTCTCCTCTCAGGGCCAGGACCTCAGATAACCAGCTGGATCCTTATGAAGACTAGTATGGAACAGAATAATAAACTGCCGTTAATGTCTGTTTTTTAGTTTCTAATATACGAATCCCATTACAATAAAGGCTGTTTAATCTTGGGGTGATTTGGATAGGATTGGAATTTTTTCAATTAAGAAGGAGAGACTAGGATGTCTCCTGTTGTGTTATTTAGTCCTCCTCCCAAAGAGAACCATTTCAACATGACTCTCTCTCCACATTAGGAAGTAAGTACAGCTCCAACTACCTATTCTCTCCTCAAATAACTGTAATTAGACTCATGAACCTCTCTATGTCTTTACCCAAGGGATCCCAGTGAACCAGCCATTTTCAATCCATCCAGAGATAATGGAACTTTCTGGGCTGTAACCATTGATGCTACTACTGTAGGCCTGTATGCCACAGTAACATGGTCTTCCCACCAAACCTATTATCTCAGACTAGGATTGTGTCACCTGAGCTCTAAACCGTGTTTAATGTTATTCTAAAACCTGATTAGATACTGATATTTTCTATGAATTCTAATAGAGAGAACCACTTGTGCCTACAGTCCTATATAAACCCATTATACTACTGCAAGTCTGAAGGACACACTACCTCTATTAGTCTTTAACAGCAAATCAACCCCTTTTACACAGACACAGACACAAACACACAGACACACACAGACACACACAGACACACACACACACAAGACATAGACAGTCATAGACACACACAAACACATAGATACACACAAACACACACGCACCCAAAGACCATCCGCTATCTAATTTTAATGACTTCATTAACAGAGAAGGCTATTAGCAGCCTTCACTTTACTTTACGGTGGATGGACCACACAACCCAGTCAGGAGGGAGCAGCATGTCACCTGGTGGTGCGCCCTAATGCCTGCCCCCCCATTCCCCCCTACCCCTAGTCTCTCCCTGAGCACGACATGCCAGCCAGGAGCTGACAGCCAGCTATACAAACATGCCCATTCCTTCTGCTCCATTAGGCAATGAGGAGCTGGGCTTTTATATGGGCCGATGGGCTGGACGGCCTCGCATCGCGCTGGTGCCACTGGCAGACAGGAGGCAGCAGGCAGGAGGTTGGTGCTGCAGTGCAGTGCAGTACAGTACAGAGAGAGATTACACAAAGCCTAATATTAAAGGGTAGAGCAATTAGTGTCCACCTCATCAAGTCAAACTGTAGGATCCTCTGTGTGGATAGGTTTAATGCCTCTGTAGCTCTTACACTAGTTATCTCTGTACTGTGTAGCTCTTATGGCCTTTACCAGATTAGGTGATTTATTATGATCAAGCCTGGTGAAGACAGCGATCAAGATGTTGCTAGATTATGTACAAACCTGGGATCATTTACAGTGCGCTTAGACTGGATGTTAAGACTTTCTTTTCATTTCATATTTCAGTGTGTGTGTGCCAACTACACTGGAGCCCAATCAACAAACAACATTACCCCCTGTGAAGCTTTAATTAACTGTACAAGCTAGAGAGCTGATCTTTAGATCGACTGGCTAATCATGAGTTGTATGCTGCAGGGTTTGGGTTGGTGTCCCTCATGTGAACCCTTTAACATTAGTGAAGCAGTGATTCATAGAGCTGGCTGCTGGCTGATGTCTGTGAGTCTCAGCTGGAGAGGTTAGAGCAATGTTATTCAAACTTTTTCACCAGTTTCTGGGGACCCCATTTTTTTCTGGGGACCCCATCCCACCGCAAATATAATGACACTACCTTAAAATCGGTACATTTTATATGTAAATTTATCTTTCTCAAAAACGTTTGTATATTGTCCCATACAATCATCTGTACTCTTAATATTTTATTCCTAAAAAAGTAATTTAAAAAATTGCTGACCCCACTGCAGTTCTCCCGTCGCGACACCGACTTTGAATACCACTAGGTTAGAGGCTAGAGTACAAGTTAGTTCTATACAGGGCTGTTACACCACATGACATTACTGCTTCGCTGGTTACAGTACATGATGTCAGTCCTGTACATGGACAAACACTGCAAGCTAACCTCTTCTAAGTAGATGCAGCTAACTGGCAAACCGAGGTCAATAGTGTGTTGAGTTAGCTCGTACAAGTGTGATGTGTTGGTTTTGTAGGTCTGTTTTCCCCAGACGAGTGGTTGTGAACACCCTTGCTATTTATACCAACTTGCTTTTACCAGGAGTCTTCTCAGACCTATTTATTAGAATAAACACCCGAACAAAACAACAAATCGATACGTGACGTCCTCGGTTCAAACACAAACCTACACTGGAACAAGATCCCACATAAAACAATGCCAAACGGCTACCTAAGTATGGCTCCCAATCAGAGACAACGAGCTACAGCCGTCTCCGATTGGGAGCCACCCTGGCCAACATAGAAATACAAAACTAGAACAAACAAAGAAAACTCACACCCTGGCTCAACATACAAGCGTCCCCAGAGCCAGGGCGTGACACCTAGCCTTTAGTGCTACAGGCTAATGGTAGCCTCTGCTGAGAGGAGCACGGGTGTAGGTCCCATCAGCCGTCATGTCAGGGGTTCAAGTCCAGCGCTGTTATTAGTTACTCTGAGAGATACAGGTCCAGCCCTTCCAATAGTGGGTTTACTGTGCTCTACTAAAGCTAACCACTATGTGCTGTAGTTTCTGCTACCTACTGCAGAAACTCCCTTGGGAGAGAACACCATTTATCAGCATCCAGAGGAGCATGGACATATCGATGCGCAACATAGCTGGGAGTTGTGCTTTTATTACACTTTAAACTGTAAGGTCAACTTAGTGGAAATATGTGTCAAAGCTGTCAGGACCGGCTACATATAACAAATGGCTAGGCACACAGGATTCAGTGTAGAACATTGAGATAACAGGAGTAGAGAGCGGAGATTTCCCCAAGAGACAGGCTTAGGTACGGCTATATCATATTGGTCCTACATGTGAAGGTGAGCAGAATGTGTTTTATTCTAAACAAACCAAACCTGGGGCCCTGGTTATAAGCTCTAATACTACTACTACTACTAATACCACCAGACATGCCTGTCAACTATGTTAGAAGGATTGGTTAAAGCAACAGCCTCCATCCAATCAAAAAAAGCATCGATCCCAAAATGGATCCAAAAGAATAAAGCCTTGGTCTTAACTAGATGTCACTGTATACCTGTCAAATCACGTGGCAATCTATTTATAGTACATAACTGTCAGAAGTGAGAAGTACATGGTTACATGTCAGTTGTTATGGCAGCTTTATGTAGGCATTATATACTGTCTATAGGCATTATGACATCCCTTTCACAACACACTAAAGCTCACTCCTCCTATCCTCTCCAGCCTATTCTGGAGCAGAGAATGGAGAGCAGTGTTATGTTATCTCTGTGATTCTGCACTAAAGCTATTATTTAGTAATCTTAATTCTCCTGGGCTGACCAACAGTGTGAACAAAGCAGGGCCTTACTAAGCCCATCAGAGTGGTCACACGGAGCAGAGGTCTTTTCCTTTTCCACAGACCCAACAGACTCCTCTATCCCTCCCCCTCGTTCCTTCCATCTATTTATCCACCCTCCCTCTCTCCTTCTGCCTATTCCTCTGCCCCTTTCTCTCTCCCTCATCCTTTCTCACTCTCTACCTCCCCTTATTCCCGCCCCTCCCTCCATCTCTCTCTCTCCCCTCTGTCCCTCCCTCACTCCATCATCTCTCTCTCCCTCCCTCTCTCCCCTCACTCCATCATCTCTCTCTCCCTACCTCTCTCTCCCTACCTCTCTCTCCCTCCCTCCTTCTCCTCTCTCAGTGGCGGGAGAGAGTTGTGTGTGTAATGGCGTTATTCACAGTTCATTGGTCTGTTTGAAGGGACTATCTTGATTGAGTGTTTCCCAGTGCAGGGCAGGGCAGGGTGGATGAGGGACTGTATAAAGATGTGTTGGGAGCCTGTGGAGATGGATGGGCTATGTGAACATAGACACACAGTAGGGGGCTGCCATGTTTGTGAAACCTATAATCTAAAGACAACATTGGAAACTGGAGACAATGGCACACAGAAGAGGGAAACTATGGACACTCGGAAGCATGCAGGAGAGATTTTAGCTGTTTGAGAGGCTCAGTCTGCTGGAAATATTGGACAGGCTAGCACAGATGAGTGAAATTGATAGTAAACGGAACACTGGAGAGCAAGTGGATAAGACTCAGAGCTAGCCAGAGAGAAAAACAGAATCAGTCATGCTCTCTCTCTCTCTCTCTCTCTCTCTCTCTCTCTCTCTCTCTCTCTCTCTCTCTCTCTCTCTCCCTCTCTCTCCCTCTCTCTCTCTCTCTCTCTCTCTCTCCCCATCTCTCCCCATCTCTCCCCATCTCTCTCGCGCTCTCTCTCTCTCTCTCTCGTCTTCATCTCTCTCTCCTTAATAAATGTATGCACTGACAAAGAACCCAAAACTGCTCTGAGAAGCAAAAATACACATCATTAATTAGTCCAAATTAACTCCAGGCAGACTTACGGTAGATGCACACACAATACACAACACACACACAACCAACACACACACACACACACACACACACACAACCCACACACAACACACACAACACACACACACAACACACACACAACCCACACACACACAGAAATGCAGTTCCTACTCTCACACCACTCTGATTCTGCTACAACCCTGGCTTTCACTAGATCACAAAGTATTGTTCTTACACACACACACCAGCTGAGGAAGCAAAGGCAACCAGAGTCGCGTCGCTTTGAAGACAGTGTAAAACCAACGCTGCAGAAAAATGCTATGGCCTAAGCACGCACAGACGATACACACGACACACAACACAGAGAAAAGAAGAGTCCTACTTACAAAATGAGTCAGACGATATCAGAAGGGGTGTACCATATATGTGTGTAGTAGCCAGTCAACACAGCCCTCGACAGGCATGGAGATAGAGTCCACTGGTGGGAGGATGGAGGGAGGGGGGGTCAGGGACGAGGGGGGTTAGGTGAAGGTGATGCGTCTTCCGCGAAGGGGGGACTTGTGGGGCTGTCACAGCGTTCCGGATCGTCTCCGTGAAGGGGTGGGGGGCTGATAGAGAGAGAGGACCTAGAAAGATGGAAGATTCCGGTACTTGGACTGTGATAGCTAGGCAACAATATTCCTTTTGGAGGTGAGGAGAAAAAGCAACAAACGATGGAAGAAAAAAATCTTCAAACACCCTCAACAGAGGCAGAGTAAAGGACAGAAGGAGAAAAAGAAAGGGTATTGTATCTCTTCTTCCCTTTCTTTATCTCACTCCCTCTCTTCAGTAGAGCTATAGACGCGGAAGGAGCCTCTTCGTCAAATGAAACACGAGGGGTGAAAAATGAGTATGTTTCAATCCAAAAGAGCCCCCCTCCTTCCCTTTCTCTCTCTCCTTCCCTCGTTTCGTTCCCTCTGGGCCGTGAGAAGGCCTCGACGCCTTCGAGTACCGGTGTCTAAATCCAATCTCTCTCCCAGAAGACAAGGGGGAAACAGAGGGGAGGAAATGACAAGCAGATGAAGGAGAGGATTTCAGACACCTGCTCTCTATCCCTTTCCTTTCACTGTCTACTTTTCTCTTTCCTTCCCTCTCTCTCTGCCACTACCTCTATCTAACCTATCCTTCCCTTCTAGTAACAGTCCCCCTACCTGTTTGTTTGTATCTGTCTGGTCTTGCCAGTGGAGGCTGAGGCTGAGGGGGATGCAGTCAGATCCTCTAATTGCTGCGTCGCTCGCTCTCAGTCCCCATCAGGCAGACAGGCAGCACCAAACACAACACAGGACTGACTGCTTCTCTCTTCTCTCCCCCTCTCTCCCCTCTCTCTCACACACAGTCTGGAATGACAATGACGACTGTCTGCTTGTAATGCCTTTTTATACTGCCTCCATGTTTACTGTCTGTCTATCTGTTTAAGAGCCATCCAGCTCCGGTCCTTTAACCCCCCTCTAGTGCTCAGCTGCCCCCCGGTCAGAATTCTGCCTCTTTCCTTGCCCATCGTGCAACCAACCAACCAGCCAACCGACCAACCAGCCAGCCAACCAACCAATCAGCTTCCAGCGGAACTCAGAGACAGACAGGCTAAATTAGGCTGAGGCAGGAAGTCTCTAGAAGGATTCTGACAAATCTCAGTTAATTCTCTCGCTTTATTTCTCTCTTCTCTCTCTTTCTCTCTACCTGTTTCCCTATCTCCTTCTCTTCTCCGTTCCGTCTATCTCGCTCTCCTTCCTCGTTATCTATTCAGGGCAGTTTGTCCCTCTTCTCTCTCTGTCACCTAGGGAGGATCAGGAAGAATGGACCTGTTTCCTAATATATTCCTCCTCACTGGATGAAGAGGTGTGGGGAAAGGAGGAAGACCAGAAAAAGGTGAAAGTGGAGGGGAAAATGTTCCTTTAAAAAATAAGCCCCCAAACAAATCAGAAGGCAGGGATTACTTGGTGTCAATTACTTGGTTCTGCTGAGGAACCGGTCTAGAACAGACACAGAACTTTAAAGTTAACAGAGTAAGTCCCATAATCTAGACAGGATGTACAGCTGATAAATCCACCCATGTCCCACAATCCCATGTTGTGTTCTGGAGGAGCTCTCACAGTTGAGTATTTCCTTCCAGGAAGACACGTCCCCCGAAGCTCAAGGTCCTCTACAAGTTGTTGCACTGGCATCAACACCCCAAACCTCTAGGTTTCACTAAATCCCATTGGATGCTTGTTGTAATCAGAACAGTGCATTGAACACATCTCTCACTGGAACAATGGTGGTACTGGTGGTTGGGCTCCTGATGGTGGGATCACTCTGCAGGGGTAGAGAGGTGGTCAGTGTTTGGGTGCTAGATGCTAGCAGTTGAATGTTATTCCCCATGGTGGGAACTGCGACTCCTGACTGACAAGGAAAGGATTCAGAAAGGTAGAGGTAATTCCACTAGGCTTCAGCCCTGTAGGAGAGAGAGAAAGGCAGAGAGAGGGAGAGAGAAAGAGAGAGCATGTGAGACTTGGTGACATTTGTGTCATTCTGGTTTATCGCGCACGACATTCTCCTCCACGTCCGACTCAACTCTACCTGTTTTCCTCCTGTCTAGTCTGTCCTTGTCACTCTTCCACTGACTTTACCTTCCGTTCCCCTCTTCACCTCTTCCCTTCCCCCATCTCTCTCTGCAGCTCAATCTCCCCCCTAAATGGTCTCACCACTGTCTCCTATAATATAGCCTTTCATTCCCTTCCATCTATCTTAGTTCTCACATTCTCCTCTCTCCTTGAATCCCTGCTATCTT
>NW_028164345.1:0-29387 GCF_964263955.1 Coregonus lavaretus | reverse complement strand
GAATCCGCCTGCAACATAGAGAGGACTCCGTCGGGCGGGGTTTCTGTGCTGCTGAATTCGAAACTAGGTGGTCGGGACGGGCTCTGGCCATCCCATATATGGGACTAGTATTGACTTCAAACAAGAACAAAGATCCGAATCCTATAGATGTCTAGCCTACATATTTAGCCTATATTTACACACGGCAGGCGCGACTTCTGCAGTGTATTGTATTGAGGTTTTATATCCATTTGGACCACCAAAGTGTATTGCATACAAATTAGCAGGATATCTCTCCGTTATTCTGACATGGGCGTAATGTAATGGGGAAAATACTCGTTGTGCTATATTGTAGCGTACAACAAACCGTTATTATGACACTGTGTTATTATTATAGCCATGTCAATAGCCATAAGTGTCAATATATTGTTTTCAATGACAGTAAAGGATGAATCGAGAAAAGAACGGTTTTCTCAACATGTGTAGTTTTCTTCTGATCTGATCTTTAGAATCAGATAATAAATCGAGGATGAGCAAGACAATAACCAAAACTCAAATAATCGTAGTCATAAATGTGTTTTACCTTGCAGCGGGGTTTGGTGATCAGATTTGTAAACGCAGGCTTTTCTTTAATTCATGACGCCCAGCTCTGCTAGAGCTCTCCACAATGAGCGGCGGGAAGGTTTCCGGTGGATATGAGCAGCTATAGTGGATGGGCCGCCCGGAGAGGCATGCGAGGAAGTTCGGACTGTGTTGGAAGATATGACGCGGTGGCACCGTTGATGAACTAGCCAGCGAGCCATGCGCAGTGCGTGCCGCTATCCTGCGTCCTTACGCACGTGGCATCTCTCGGAGGCAACGGAGCAGTGAGGAGCACGTAGCCTACATTCCCCGAGGTTAACATAAGCCCCGTATAATTATAACGGTTAGAGCCTGATAGTGAGATCAATATATTGAGATGTACATACAGTGCCTTCGTAAATTATTCAGACCCCTGACTTTTCCCACATTTTGTTATGTTACAGCCTTACTCTAAAATTGATTAAATAAATAAAAATCCTCACACAATACCCCATAATGACAAATCAAAAACAGGTTTTTAGAAATGTTTTGCACATTTATTAACAAACAAAAAACAGAAATACCTTATTTACATAAGTATTCAGACCCTTTGCTATGAGACTAGAAATTGAGCTCAGGTGCATCCTGTTTCCATTGATCATCCTTGAGATGTTTCTACAACTTGATTGGAGTCCACCTGTGTTAAATTCAATTGATTGTACATGATTTGGAAAGGCACACACCTGTCTATATAAGGTCCCACAGTTGACAGTGCATGTCTGCCCAAAAACCAAGCCATGAGTTCAAAGGAATTGTCTGTAGAGCTCCAAGACAGGATTGTGTCGATGCACAGTTCTGGGGAAGGGTACCAAAACATTTCTGCAGCATTGAAGGTCCCCAATAACACAGTAGCCTCCATCATTCTTAAATGGAAGAAGTTTGGAACCACTAAGACTCTTCCTAAAGCTGGCCGCCCGTCCAAACTGAGCAATCGGGGGAGAAGGGCCTTGGTCAGGGAGGTGACCAAGAACCCGATAGTCACTCTGACAGAGCTCTAGAGTTCCTCTGTCTAGATGGGAGAACCTTTGTAGTGTCTTAGAGTCTGTGATGTGCTGACCTTTGCAAAAAGTGTGTTAGAGGAAACTTGACTCTAGGATTTTGCTGATGTTGCAAAATGGTGTAACAGATGAACTTTACTCTACTTTGCTGAAACATCTGGAAAGCATTACTAAAGTTCAGGGAAAAGGTATAGGGGGAGAGATGTGGAAAAGGCCAGGGATTGGTTTTTAGAATCACACCATATTACGTCATAAATGATATAAAACCATGTCTTGAACAATAGGAGGGAAGAATAGCGAATTACAGAATTTGGCTCTTGCTGTTCTTAAGATATCTGCAGGTATCTGTAAATTCGATGCTGAAAACCCTTTGTTATAATAAACCTTTATAAACAAAGTACAGTGTCGGCGGACTCCTTATCATCACAGCATGGATCAGCAAAGGTGTGTCTTTTGGACACTACACCTTCCAGAAGGACAACCATCTCTGCAGCACTCCACCAATCAGGCCTTTATGGTAGAGTGGCCAGACGGAAGCCACTCCTCAGCAAAAGGCATTTGGAGTTTGCTAAAAGGCACCTAAAGACTCTCAGACCATGAGAAACAAGATTCTCTGGTCTGATGAAACCAAGATTGAAGCATGGTGGTGGCAGCATCATGCTGTGGGGATGTTTTTCAGCGGCAGGGACTGGGAGACTAGTCAGGATCGAGGCAAAGATGAATGGAGCAAAGTACAGAGAGATCCTTCATGATAACCTGCTCCAGAGCGCTCAGGACCTCAGACTGGGGCAAAGGTTCACCTTCCAACAGGACAACGACCCTAAGCACACAGCCAAGACAACACAGGAGGGGCTTCGGGACAAGTCTCTGAATTCCTTGAGTGGCCCAGCCAGAGCCCGGACTTAAACCTGATTGAACATCTCTGGAGGACCTGAAAATAGCTGTGCAGCAACGCTCCCCATCCAACCTGACAGAGCTTGAAAGGATCTGCAGAGAAGAACGGGAGAAACTCCCCAAATACAGGTGTGCCAAGCTTGTAACATCACACCCAAGAATACTCGATGCTGTAATCACTGCCAAAGGTGCTTCAACAAAGTACTGAGTAAAGGGTCTGAATACTTATGTAAATGTCATATTTCAGTTTTTTATTTGTAATAAATTACTAAACATTTCTAAAAACCTTTTTCTTGCTTTGTCATTAAGGGGTATTGTGTGTAGATTGATGAGGAGAAAAAAAAACAATTTAATCCATTTTAGAATAAGGCTGTAACGTAACAAAATGTGTAAAAGGTCAAGGGGTCTGAAAACTTTCCGAATACACTGTAAGGTCCTGTGGTTAAACTCCTCAGAAAGCCCTTCAGTAATGCCCCCAGTCTTTTTAATTCAACGTTTAAATAACATTATGTCTAATAAATCACTGTGTGTTTATTTCATGAAAATAACTTGAAATATATATTTTGTATCATTTATTTTCCCGAGCCTCCTTTTTGCCATTGAAATGCTCAGTCTGATTGTGTGGCTGTGCCGATACACATTGTAATACAGTGGTGGATAGGATCCTCTAGACGAGGGTTCTTCCATTCCGGTCCTGGAGGGCCGAAACACTTCTGGTTTTTATTTCTACCTGGTAGTTAATTGCACTCACCTGGTGTCCCAGGTCTGAATTAGCCCCTGATTAAGAAGGAGAGGATGAAAAACAGAGGTGTTTCGGCCCTCCAGGACCGGAATTGAAGAACCCTGGTCTAGACTCTGCAGCCTACCCTGCTTAACCCCTTCAAAGTAGGATACATATGCAAATAAAAGACGACTGGTCATTGGTCATAATAATCAGATCAGATTGTGATGTCATGCTGTGGGCCAATAACTCCATCCCACCTGAACAGACTGAAATTCGAGGCACTTTTTTTTCTTCTATAAAAAGCTTACTCTAAAAAGGGCATTATCACAATTTCAGAGTGTTATTTCGACCTCCATAGTGTGTAAAATGTAATAAAATAAAAAAAACAGGACAATCACGTTTTTTCACTGAGTTGAACAGTTTATTCTGTTTCTGTGTTGCTGACTGTTGACCTCTGTTCTCTCGGAAGCAGAGTTCTATGCAGTTCTGTGAGTTGTAACAGGGGCGGCAGGTAGCTTAGTGGTTAAGAGCGTTGTGCCAGTAACCAAAAGGTCGCTGGTTCTAATCCTCCGAGCCGACTACGTGAAAAATCTGTCGATGTGCCCTTGAGCAAGGCACTTAACCCTAATTGCTCCTGTAAGTCGCTCTGGATAAGAGCGTCTGCTGAATGACTAAAATGTAAATGTAACACATGAATTGTTTTCTGAAATAAGAAACAACCAAAATGCTGAATCTGCTAGTTTATGGAAATAGTTGATATCTGTCCATGTAACTGGCTCCATGCCTCAAGTAGTTGTGAAAAACTCTCCCTCACAAATGTGAAGCTTTTTTAAATCAAAGTATGAGTACCACAATAAGAACACAATTAACTTAGTTATTAAAATGTGGAACGTATTTAGCTTTATTGCTGAAACAAACATATGAATTTGTTGACAAAAAATAATAATTTCAAAATACACAGTAACTTTACACTATTTACACTATGGTCAATAAATAAGAATAAAATAATATTATTCTATGTACAACAAAAATATGATATTCTATTTTCTTGACAGATCTGACAGTTATGGCAGTTAGCTGGTGGTGGCGGTGGTTGATGACATCATCGTCGTCTTGGCAGTGGTCGATCTGCTCTCAATCTTGGTCACATGACTCTGGACCCAGGCTTCAGAAGGGTCAACACAAAATGTCTTCCCTTTCTTTGTGGTGAAACTGCAACAGAGTCACAACACATTGTCACTCATGACATCCAGTCTATAATATGAATGCTCCATCTGGTCTAGTACAGTGTAGCCTAGATATAGCCTGGTTCCAGATTCAGAATTTGCTCAAATGGAGCTGTAATTTAAGATTTTCTAAAATTTTAATACAAAAAGCATTACAAGAACATTGACGTCTTGATTTTTTCCAAAGTAACTGTTAGCAAATTCTGGTAAATTGATAAAACACACATTCTTTAATAACCTCAACGTCAACTTGTTTTGACATCTCATTGTCCTTTTAGCTCTATAGATGATATATTTTTAATGTTTTCCGTATATTTGGAATGCTTTCAGACAATGCGATTAATCACAATTAAATAACAATAGTGCAGTGAAATGACAGAAAGTGACCTTTAGTTAACTGATGAACTCTGACAACCTTAGTGATCCTATACTATCACCACTACAGTCCAGTGAAGTATAGGGTCTCTATGTATCGGAGGTTGTAACCATGCATCCCTAGCAACAGATTTGGACCCGTCCACAAACGGTATAGAACATGTTATGCCTTTAGAAATCTTTGTGTGTGTGTGTGTGTGTGTGTGTGTGTGCATTGTGGTTAACTTACACCAGTGCTTTGCGAGGGCAGCTACTAGGGGTCTTATAAACTGACACCATTGCATCAAGAGGGAGCCTCCTGGGGTGGAACTTCACACAGCAATTTCTGGCAGTTATTGCTTCAATCCCCATGACAGCTGGAAATAAAGGACGATCACACTCACTGGTCAACACATGGTGCTTCTTCCTATACGCTCATATACACACTGTACATACACACACTGTACACACACACACACACACACACACACACACACACACACACACACACACACACACACACACACACACACACACACACACACACACACACACACACACACACACACACACACACACACATACACACACACACACACACACACACACACACACACACACCTGCAGACGTGGTATGGAGGGAGCAGAGCAGTCCCAGGAGGAGTAGAGCAGTCAGGGTCTTCATGGTTCAGAGATGGTTGAGATGCTGAAGATTGTGTTGTCTGAGATGGTCACTGATGTTCTGGTCACTGATGTTCTGGTCTCTGATGTTCTGGTCTCTGATGCTCTGCAGCACATGATGGAAACATTTTCTAGAATTTCTTCAATTATACAGCTAAAGCCTGTTTCTGCTGAGTGTGAAGTTGGTGTGAGTGTTGGGAGAGTTACAGAGACTACAGTAGTCTAGTGAAGTTGGTGTGAGTGTTGGGAGAGTTACAGAGACTACAGTAGTCTAGTGAAGTTGGTGTGAGTGTTGGGAGAGTTACAGAGACTACAGTAGTCTAGTGAAGTTGGTGTGAGTGTTGGGAGAGTTACAGAGACTACAGTAGTCTAGTGAAGTTGGTGTGAGAGTGGGGAGAGTTATAGAGACTACAGTAGTCTAGTGAAGTTGGTGTGAGAGTGGGGAGAGTTATAGAGACTACAGTAGTCTAGTGAAGTTGGTGTGAGTGTGGGGAGAGTTACAGAGACTACAGTAGTCTAGTGAAGTTGGTGTGAGTGTGGGGAGAGTTACAGAGACTACAGTAGTTTAGTGAAGTGGTGTGAGTGTGGGGAGAGTTATAGAGACTACAGTAGTCTAGTGAAGTTGGTGTGAGTGTGGGGAGAGTTACATTGAGTACAGTAGTCTAGTGAAGTTGGTGTGAGTGTGGGGAGATTTACAGAGAGTACAGTAGTCTAGTGAAGTTGATGTTAGTGTGGGGAGATTTACAGAGAGTACAGTAGTCTAGTGAAGTTGATGTTAGTGTGGGGAGATTTACAGAGAGTAAAGTAGTCTAGTGAAGTTGGTGTTAGTGTGGGGAGATTTACAGAGAGTACAGTAGTCTAGTGAAGTTGATGTTAGTGTGGGGAGATTTACAGAGAGTAAAGTAGTCTAGTGAAGTTGGTGTTAGTGTGGGGAGATTTACAGAGAGTAAAGTAGTCTAGTGAAGTTGGTGTTAGTGTGGGGAGATTTACAGAGACTACAGTAGTCTAGCGAAGTTGGTGTTAGTGTGGGGAGATTTACAGAGACTACAGTAGTCTAGCGAAGTTGGTGTGAGTGTGCGGAGAGTTACAGAGACTACAGTAGTCTAGTGAAGTTGGTGTGAGTGTGCGGAGAGTTACAGAGACCACAGTAGTCTAGTGAAGTTGGTGTGAGTGTAGGGAGAGTTACAGAGACTACAGTAGTCTAGTGAAGTTGGTGTGAGTGTAGGGAGAGTTACAGAGACTACAGTAGTCTAGTGAAGTTGGTGTGAGTGTGGGGAGAGTTACATTGAGTACAGTAGTCTATTGAAGTTGGTGTGAGTGTGGGTAGAATTACAGAGAGTAAAGTAGTCTAGTGAAGTTGGTGTTAGTGTGGGGAGATTTACAGAGAGTAAAGTAGTCTAGTGAAGTTGGTGTTAGTGTGGGGAGATTTACAGAGAGTAAAGTAGTCTAGTGAAGTTGGTGTTAGTGTGGGGAGATTTACAGAGACTACAGTAGTCTAGTGAAGTTGGTGTGAGTGTGCAGAGAGTTACAGAGACTTAAGTAGTCTAGTGAAGTTGGTGTGAGTATAGGGAGAGTTACAGAGACTACAGTAGTCTAGTGAAGTTGGTGTGAGTGTAGGGAGAGTTACAGAGACTACAGTAGTCTAGTGAAGTTGGTGTGAGTGTGGGGAGAGTTATAGAGAGTACAGTAGTCTAGTGAGGTTGGGGAGAGTGTAGCGATAGTTACAGAGAGTACAGTAGTCTAGTGAAGTTGGTGTGAGTGTAGGGAGAGTTACAGAGACTACAGTAGTCTAGTAAAGTTGGTGTGAGAGTGGGGAGAGTTACATTGAGTACAGTAGTCTAGTGAAGTTGTTGTGAGTGTGGTGAGAATTACAGAGAGTAAAGTAGTCTAGTGAAGTTGGTGATGGTTGGGTAGAGTTACATTGAGTAAAGTAGTCTAGTGAAGATGGTGTGAGAGTGGGGAGACTTACAGAGAGTACAGTAGTCTAGTGAAGTTGGTGTTAGTGTGGGGAGATTTACAGAGAGTAAAGTAGTCTAGTGAAGTTGGTGTGAGTGTAGGGAGATTTACAGAGACTACAGTAGTCTAGTGAAGCTGGTGTTAGTGTGGGGAGATTTACAGAGAGTAGATTGGTCTAGTGAAGTTGGTGTTTGTGTGGGGAGATTTACAGAGACTACAGTAGACTAGTGAAGTTGGTGTTAGTGAGGGGAGATTTACAGAGAGTAAAGTAGTCTAGTGAAGTTGGTGTTAGTGTGGGGAGATTTACAGAGAGTAAAGTAGTCTAGTGAAGTTGGTGTGAGTGTGGGGAGAATTACAGAGAGTAAAGTAGTCTAGTGAAGTTGGTGATAGTTGGGGAGAGTTACATTGAGTAAAGTAGTCTAGTGAAGATGGTGTGAGAGTGGGGAGACTTACAGAGAGTACAGTAGTCTAGTGAAGTTGGTGTTAGTGTGGGGAGATTTACAGAGAGCACAGTAGTCTAGTGAAGTTGATGTTAGTGTGGGGAGATTTACAGAGAGTAAAGTAGTCTAGTGAAGTTGGTGTGAGTGTAGGGAGATTTACAGAGACTACAGTAGTCTAGTGAAGTTGGTGTTAGTGTGGGGATATTTACAGAGAGTAAAGTAGTCTAGTGAAGTTGGTGTTAGTGTGGGGAGATTTACAGAGAGTAAAGTAGTCTAGTGAAGTTGGTGTTAGTGTGGGGAGATTTACAGAGACAACAGTAGTCTAGTGAAGTTGGTGTTAGTGTGGGGAGAGTTACAGAGACTACAGTAGTCTAGTGAAGTTGGTGTTAGTGTGGGGAGATTTACAGAGAGTAAAGTAGTCTAGTGAAGTTGGTGTTAGTGTGGGGAGATTTACAGAGAGTAAAGTAGTCTAGTGAAGTTGGTGTTAGTGTGGGGAGAGTTACAGAGACTACAGTAGTCTAGTTAAGTTGGTGTGAGTGTGGGGAGAGTTACAGAGACTACATTAGTCTAGTGAAGTTGGTGAGAGTGTAGGGAGAGTTACAGAGACTAAAGTAGTCTAGTGAAGTTGGTGTGAGAGTGGGGAGGGTTACAGAGTATACAGTAGTCTAGTGAAGTTGGTGTGAGTGTGGGGAGAGTTACAGAGACTACTGTAGTCTAGTGAAGTTGGTTTGAGTGTGGGGAGAGTTACAAAGACTACAGTAGTCTAGTGACGTTGGTTTGAGTGTAGGGAGAGTTACAGAGACTACAGTAGTCTAGTGAAGTTGGTGTGTGAGTGGGGAGAGTTACAGAGTATACAATAGTCTAATGAAGTTGGTGTGAGTGTGGGGTGAGTTACAGAGACTACAGTAGTCTAGTGAAGTTGGTGTGAGTGTGGGGATATTTACAGAGAGTAAAGTAGTCTAGTGAAGTTGGTGTGAGTGTAGGAAGATTTACAGAGAGTAAAGTAGTCTAGTGAAGTTGGTGTTAGTGTGGGGAGATTTACAGAGAGCAGAGTAGTCTAGTGAAGTTGGTGTTAGTATGGGGAGATTTACAGAGACTACAGTAGACTAGTGAAGTTGGTGTTAGTGTGGGGAGATTTACAAAGAGTAAAGTAGTCTAGTGAAGTTGGTGTTAGTGTGGGGAGATTTACAGAGAGTAAAGTAGTCTAGTGAAGTTGGTGTTAGTGTGGGGAGATTTACAGAGAGTAAAGTAGTCTAGTGAAGTTGGTGTTAGTGTGGGGAGATTTACAGGGAGTAAAGTAGTCTAGTGAAGTTGGTGTTAGTGTGGGGAGAGTTACAGATACTACAGTAGTCTAGTTAAGTTGGTGTGAGTGTGGGGAGAGTTACAGAGACTACATTAGTCTAGTGAAGTTGGTGTGAGTGTAGGGAGAGTTACAGAGACTAAAGTAGTCTAGTGAAGTTGGTGTGAGTGTAGGGAGAGTTACAGAGACTACTGTAGTCTAGTGAAGTTGGTGTGAGAGTGGGAAGAGTTACAGAGACTACAGTAGTCTAGTGAAGTTGGTGTGAGAGTGGGGAGAGTTACAGAGTATACAGTAGTCTAGTGAAGTTGGTGTGAGTGTGGGGAGAGTTACAGAGACTACTGTAGTCTAGTGAAGTTGGTGTTAGTGTGGGGAGATTTACAGAGACAACAGTAGTCTAGTGAAGTTGGTGTTAGTGTGGGGAGAGTTACAGAGACTACAGTAGTCTAGTGAAGTTCGTGTTAGTGTGGGGAGATTTACAGAGAGTAAAGTAGTCTAGTGAAGTTGGTGTTAGTGTGGGGAGATTTACAGAGAGTAAAGTAGTCTAGTGAAGTTGGTGTTAGTGTGGGGAGATTTACAGAGACTACTGTAGTCTAGTGAAGTTGGTGTTAGTGTGGGGAGATTTACAGAGACAACAGTAGTCTAGTGAAGTTGGTGTTAGTGTGGGGAGAGTTACAGAGACTACAGTAGTCTAGTGAAGTTCGTGTTAGTGTGGGGAGATTTGCAGAGAGTAAAGTAGTCTAGTGAAGTTGGTGTTAGTGTGGGGAGATTTACAGAGAGTAAAGTAGTCTAGTGAAGTTGGTGTTAGTGTGGGGAGATTTACAGAGAGTAGAGTAGTCTAGTGAAGTTGGTGTTAGTGTGGGGAGATTTACAGAGAGTAAAGTAGTCTAGTGAAGTTGGTGTTAGTGTGGGGAGAGTTACAGAGAGTAAAGTAGTCTAGTGAAGTTGGTGTTAGTGTGGGGAGATTTACAGAGAGTAGAGTAGTCTAGTGAAGTTGGTGTTAGTGTGGGGAGAGTTACAGAGACTACTGTAGTCTAGTGAAGTTGGTTTGATTGTGGGGAGAGTTACAAAGACTACAGTAGTCTAGTGACGTTGGTGTGAGTGTAAGGAGAGTTACAGAGACTACAGTAGTCTAGTGAAGTTGGTGTGTGAGTGGGGAGAGTTACAGAGTATACAATAGTCTAATGAAGTTGGTGTGAGTGTGGGGAGAGTTACAGAGACTACAGTAGTCTAGTGAAGTTGGTGTGAGTGTGGGGAGATTTACAGAGAGTAAAGTAGTATAGTGAAGTTGGTGTGAGTGTAGGGAGATTTACAGAGAGTAAAGTAGTCTAGTGAAGTTGGTGTTAGTGTGGGGAGATTTACAGAGAGTAGAGTAGTCTAGTGAAGTTGGTGTTAGTGTGGGGAGATTTACAGAGACTACAGTAGACTAGTGAAGCTGGTGTTAGTGTGGGGAGATTTACAAAGAGTAAAGTAGTCTAGTGAAGTTGGTGTTAGTGTAGGGAGATTTACAGAGACTACAGTAGTCTAGTGAAGTTGGTGTTAGTGTGGGGAGATTTACAGAGAGTAAAGTAGTCTAGTGAAGTTGGTGTTAGTGTGGGGAGATTTACAGAGAGTAAAGTAGTCTAGTGAAGTTGGTGTTAGTGTGGGGAGAGTTACAGAGACTACAGTAGTCTAGTTAAGTTGGTGTGAGTGTGGGGAGAGTTACAGAGACTACAGTAGTCTAGTGAAGTTGGTGTGAGTGTAGGGAGAGTTACAGAGACTAAAGTAGTCTAGTGAAGTTGGTGTGAGTGTAGGGAGAGTTACAGAGACTACTGTAGTCTAGTGAAGTTGGTGTGAGAGTGGGAAGAGTTACAGAGACTACAGTAGTCTAGTGAAGTTGGTGTGAGAGTGGGGAGAGTTACAGAGTATACAGTAGTCTAGTGAAGTTGGTGTGAGTGTGGGGAGAGTTACAGAGACTACTGTAGTCTAGTGAGGTTGGTTTGAGTGTGGGGAGAGTTACAGAGACTACAGTAGTCTAGTGAAGTTGGTGTGAGTGTAGGGAGAGTTACAGGGACTACTGTAGTCTAGTGAAGTTGGTGTGAGTGTGGGGAGAGTTACAGAGACTACAGTAGTCTAGTGAAGTTGGTGTGAGAGTGGGGAGAGTTACAGAGTATACAGTAGTCTAATGAAGTTGGTGTGAGTGTGGGGAGAGTTACAGAGACTACAGTAGTCTAGTGAAGTTGGTGTGAGTGTGGGTAGAGTTACATTGAGTACAGTAGTCTAGTGAAGTTGGTGTGAGTAGGGGGAGAGTTACAGAGACTACAGTAGTCTAATGAAGTTGGTGTGAGTGTGGGGAGAGTTACAGAGGCTACTGTAGTCTAGTGAAGTTGGTGTGAGAGTGGGGAGAGTTACAGAGTATACAGTAGTCTAGTGAAGTTGGTGTGATTGTGGGGAGAGTTACAGAGACTACTGTAGTCTAGTGAAGTTGGTTTGAGTGTGGGGAGAGTTACAGACTACAGTAGTCTAGTGAAGTTGGTGTGAGTGTAGGGAGAGTTA
This sequence comes from Coregonus lavaretus, assembly GCF_964263955.1. Classification (NCBI taxonomy): domain Eukaryota; kingdom Metazoa; phylum Chordata; class Actinopteri; order Salmoniformes; family Salmonidae; genus Coregonus; species Coregonus lavaretus. The sequence goes on along the minus strand of NW_028164345.1, from coordinate 17,682 downwards.
CAGAGACTACTGTAGTCTAGTGAAGTTGGTGTGAGTGTGGGGAGAGTTACAGAGACTACAGTAGTCTATTGAAGTTGGTGTGAGTGTGGGGAGAGTTACATTGAGTACAGTAGTCTAGTGAAGTTGGTGTGAGTGTGGGGAGAGTTACAGAGACTACAGTAGTCTAGTGAAGTTGGTGTGAGTGTGGGAAGAGTTACAGAGACTACTGTAGTCTAGTGAAGTTGGTGTGAGTGTGGGGAGAGTTACAGAGACTACAGTAGTTAGTGAAGTTGGTGTGAGTGTAGGGAGAGTTACAGAGACTACAGTAGTCTAGTGAAGTTGGTGTGAGTGTGGGGAGAGTTACAGAGACTACAGTAGTCTAGTGAAGTTGGTGTGAGTGTAGGGAGAGTTACAGAGACTACAGTAGTCTTGTCCGGGCCAAATCTGCCCGTAGCGTGTGTTAACCTGTTTCTGCAATTAAGTTATTTGTTTTTATCAACATGGACACATCCTAAAATCTGTATTTAAAAGTTGAAAGATACATAGTTGATTTCAAGTATTGCTTATAAACTAGTTGCTTATGATGTAGAGAACTTAATTTAATCTTAATTGTTCTTGTATTTGATGTAATGTATCATAGTATGTAGTCCACTTTAATAGCCTTCCTTTGATATGCAATTCTCCAGTAAATGTATTCTGCGTATTTCAGAAAATAGCAGCCTATTGAACATACTTGAGGAAACAGAGGTAGAGAGAATTGAGAAAGAGGAACCTAACGAACAGAATGTTGGTTCTTAGAAAGATATTCAGAGTGAATGAGGGTTGGAGGGGAGTTTCCCCCCTCAATTGTCAATGGGTCTGATGGACCAGCTCTCTGTATAAAAGACAGGTCAGATCAGACCTCAGGCATAGAACCAGACCAGAGCATCAGAGACCAGAGAATCAGAGACCAGAGCATCAGAGAACAGAGCATCAGAGACCAGAATATCAGAGACCAGAACATCAGAGACCAGAACATCAGTGACCATCTCAGACAACACAATCTTCAGCATCTCAACCATCTCTGAACCATGAAGACCCTGACTGCTCTACTCCTCCTGGGACTGCTCTGCTCCCTCCATACCACGTCTGCAGGTGTGTGTGTGTGTGTGTGTGTGTGTGTGTGTGTGTGTGTGTGTGTGTGTGTGTGTGTGTGAGTGTGTGTGTGTGTGTGTGTGTGTGTGTGTGTGTGTGTGTGTGTGTGTGTGTGTGTGTGTGTGAGTGTGTGTGTGTGTGTGTGTGTGTGTGTGTGTGTGTGTGTGTGTGTGTGTGTGTGTGTGTGTGTGTGTGTGTGTGTGTGTGTGTGTGTGTGTGTGTGTGTGTGTGTGTGTGTGTGTGTGTGTGTGTGTGTTGGGGAGTGGATGAGTAGCCATGCTGTGTAAGACGCTGTTGGATACGCTCCTGGAGATCTTCATGATAACTGTGGTTTATGATCATTTGTTTACAGCTGTCATTGCGTTGGAAACGGCAACTGAATGCTGTATGCATTTCACCCAGAGGATCCCTCTTAACCAAGTGGTTTCTCTCAGAGCAACCTCCAGTAGCTGCCCTCGCAAAGCACTGATGTAAGTAAGCATAGTCTAAAGTAAACTGGACATCTAGGCTAGCGTGGTCCCAGATCTGTTTGTGCTATCACGTCAACTCCTTGTTATGCCTAACATGACCAGGAGTGACAAGGAGTTGGCATGATAGCACAAACACATCTGGAACCAGGCTATATCTAGGCTACATTGTACTAGACCCGATGGAGCATTCATATTATAGACTGGATGTCATGAGTGACAATGTGTTGTGACTCTGTTGCAGTTTCACCACACAGAAAGGGAAGACATTTTGTGTTGACCCTTCTGAAGCCTGGGTCCAGAGTCATGTGACCAAGATTGAGAGCAGATCGACCATGATGTCGTCAACCCCCATCCTGTAAACATATTTGACATGTAGCTATTCAGTAACCTATTTAACATTTTATATGTTATAAATCCGTTGAAGCTTTCAAACATATCCTGTGAAAGAGTGGATCATATTATTAAATTAATGTATTTACTTTGATGATATTGTGATGGATTGATGGGTTGTATATATAACTATTCTACTATACTGATATATATATATTGTTTTTTTCACTTTGTCCATCTGCAGTTCTTTAAATAAATCAAGTATTCTGAAAAATTCTCTATGATATTCATTTTAGCATTCTCAATGTATAGAGAATATACATTGAGTGTACAAAACATTAGGAACACCTTCCTAATATTGAGTTGCAACCCACCCTTTTGCCCTCAGAACAGCCTCAATTCGTCGGGGCGTGTACTCTACAAAGTGTCAAAAGTGTTCTACAGGGATACTTGGCCCATGTTGACTCCAATGCTTGCCCACAAGTTGTGTCAAGTTGGCTGGATGTCCTTTTGGGTGGTGGACAATTCTCGATACACACAGAAAACTGTTGAGCGTGAAATGTTCCTAATGTTTTGTACACTCAGTGTATGGACTATCTCTGTCACAAGCCCTTTCAAATCCCTCTCATCGATCTCATCAACACTGACTGGCCCCATCTAGAGGAGCAAAACGGAACTAACTTCCAAGACATTTAATTGTTATTATGAACTAGTATAATTCTGTAATAACAGTCTGTGTGTTACTTTATGAACTGGAATAATGCTGTAATAACAGTCTGTGTGTTACTTTATGAACTGGTATAATGCTGTAATAACAGTCTGTGTGTTACTTTATGAACTGGTATAATGCTGTAATAACATAGTCTGTGTGTTACTTTATGAACTGGTATAATGCTGTAATAACATAGTCTGTGTGTTACTTTATGAACTGGTATAATGCTGTAATAACAGTCTGTGTGTTACTTTATGAACTGGTATAATGCTGTAATAACATAGTCTGTGTGTTACTTTATGAACTGGTATAATGCTGTAATAACAGTCTGTGTGTTACTTTATGAACTGGTATAATGCTGTAATAACATAGTCTGTGTTACTTTATGAACTGGTATAATGCTGTATTAACATAGTCTGTGTGTTACTTTATGAACTGGTATAATGCTGTAATAACAGTCTGTGTGTTACTTTATGAACTGGTATAATGCTGTAATAACATAGTCTGTGTGTTACTTTATGAACTGGTATAATGCTGTAATAACATAGTCTGTGTGTTACTTTATGAACTGGTATAATGCTGTAATAACAGTCTGTGTGTTATTTTATGAACTGGTATAATGCTGTAATAACAGTCTGTTACTTTATGAACTGGTATAATGCTGTAATAACAGTCTGTGTGTTACTTTATGAACTGGTATAATGCTGTAATAACATAGTCTGTGTTACTTTATGAACTGGTATAATGCTGTAATAACAGTCTGTGTGTTACTTTATGAACTGGTATAATGCTGTAATAACATAGTCTGTGTGTTACTTTATGAACTGGTATAATGCTGTAATAACATAGTCTGTGTTACTTTATGAACTGGTATAATGCTGTAATAACATAGTCTGTGTGTTACTTTATGAACTGGTATAATGCTGTAATAACAGTCTGTGTGTTACTTTATGAACTGGTATAATGCTGTAATAACATAGTCTGTGTGTTACTTTATGAACTGGTATAATGCTGTAATAACATAGTCTGTGTGTTACTTTATGAACTGGTATAATGCTGTATTAACAGTCTGTTACTTTATGAACTGGTATAATGCTGTAATAACAGTCTGTGTGTTACTTTATGAACTGGTATAATGCTGTATTAACAGTCTGTTACTTTATGAACTGGTATAATGCTGTAATAACAAAGTCTGTGTGTTACTTTATGAACTGGTATAATGCTGTAATAACATAGTCTGTGTGTTACTTTATGAACTGGTATAATGCTGTAATAACAGTCTGTGTGTTACTTTATGAACTGGTATAATGCTGTAATAACAGTCTGTGTGTTACTTTATGAACTGGTATAATGCTGTAATAACATAGTCTGTGTGTTACTTTATGAACTGGTATAATGCTGTAATAACAAAGTCTGTGTGTTACTTTATGAACTGGTATAATGCTGTAATAACATAGTCTGTGTGTTACTTTATGAACTGGTATAATGCTGTAATAACAGTCTGTGTGTTACTTTATGAACTGGTATAATGCTGTAATAACATAGTCTGTGTTACTTTATGAACTGGTATAATGCTGTAATAACAGTCTGTCTGTTACTTTATGAACTGGTATAATGCTGTAATAACAGTATGTGTGTTACTTTATGAACTGGTATAATGCTGTAATTAGTCTGTCTGTTACTTTATGAACTGGTATAATGCTGTAATAACAGTCTGTGTGTTACTTTATGAACTGGTATAATGCTGTAATAACAGTCTGTGTGTTACTTTATGAACTGGTATAATGCTGTAATAACATAGTCTGTGTGTTACTTTATGAACTGGTATAATGCTGTAATAACAGTCTGTGTGTTACTTTATGAACTGGTATAATGCTGTAATAACAGTCTGTGTGTTACTTTATGAACTGGTATAATGCTGTAATAACAGTCTGTGTGTTACTTTATGAACTGGTATAATGCTGTAATAACAGTCTGTGTGTTACTTTATGAACTGGTATAATGCTGTAATAACAGTCTGTGTGTTACTTTATGAACTGGTATAATGCTGTAATAACAGTCTGTTACTTTATGAACTGGTATAATAATGTAATAACATAGTCTGTGTGTTACTTTATGAACTGGTATAATGCTGTATTAACAGTCTGTTACTTTATGAACTGGTATAATGCTGTAATAACAGTCTGTGTGTTACTTTGTGAACTGGTATAATGCTGTATTAACAGTCTGTTACTTTATGAACTGGTATAATGCTGTAATAACAGTCTGTGTGTTACTTTATGAACTGGTATAATGCTGTAATAACATAGTCTGTGTGTTACTTTATGAACTGGTATAATGCTGTAATAACATAGTCTGTGTGTTACTTTATGAACTGGTATAATGCTGTATTAACAGTCTGTTACTTTATGAACTGGTATAATGCTGTAATAACAGTCTGTGTGTTACTTTGTGAACTGATATAATGCTGTATTAACAGTCTGTTACTTTATGAACTGGTATAATGCTGTAATAACAGTCTGTGTGTTACTTTATGAACTGGTATAATGCTGTAATAACATAGTCTGTGTGTTACTTTATGAACTGGTATAATGCTGTAATAACAGTCTGTGTGTTACTTTATGAACTGGTATGATGCTGTAATAACAGTCTGTGTGTTACTTTATGAACTGGTATAATGCTGTAATAACATAGTCTGTGTGTTACTTTGTGAACTGGTATAATGCTGTAATAACATAGTCTGTGTGTTACTTTATGAACTGGTATAATGCTGTAATAACAAAGTCTGTGTGTTACTTTATGAACTGGTATAATGCTGTAATAACATAGTCTGTGTGTTACTTTATGAACTGGTATAATGCTGTAATAACAGTCTGTGTGTTACTTTATGAACTGGTATAATGCTGTAATAACATAGTCTGTGTTACTTTATGAACTGGTATAATGCTGTAATAACAGTCTGTCTGTTACTTTATGAACTGGTATAATGCTGTAATAACAGTCTGTGTGTTACTTTATGAACTGGTATAATGCTGTAATAACATAGTCTGTCTGTTACTTTATGAACTGGTATAATGCTGTAATAACAGTCTGTGTGTTACTTTATGAACTGGTATAATGCTGTAATAACAGTCTGTGTGTTACTTTATGAACTGGTATAATGCTGTAATAACAGTCTGTGTGTTACTTTATGAACTGGTATAATGCTGTAATAACAGTCTGTGTGTTACTTTATGAACTGGTATAATGCTGTAATAACAGTCTGTGTGTTACTTTATGAACTGGTATAATGCTGTAATAACAGTCTGTGTGTTACTTTATGAACTGGTATAATGCTGTAATAACAGTCTGTGTGTTACTTTATGAACTGGTATAATGCTGTAATAACAGTCTGTGTGTTACTTTATGAACTGGTATAATGCTGTAATAACAGTCTGTGTGTTACTTTATGAACTGGTATAATGCTGTAATAACAGTCTGTGTGTTACTTTATGAACTGGTATAATGCTGTAATAACAGTCTGTGTGTTACTTTATGAACTGGTATAATGCTGTAATAACAGTCTGTGTGTTACTTTATGAACTGGTATAATGCTGTAATAACAGTCTGTGTGTTACTTTATGAACTGGTATAATGCTGTAATAACAGTCTGTTACTTTATGAACTGGTATAATGCTGTAATAACATAGTCTGTGTGTTACTTTATGAACTGGTATAATGCTGTATTAACAGTCTGTTACTTTATGAACTGGTATAATGCTGTAATAACAGTCTGTGTGTTACTTTGTGAACTGGTATAATGCTGTATTAACAGTCTGTTACTTTATGAACTGCTATAATGCTGTAATAACAGTCTGTGTGTTACTTTATGAACTGGTATAATGCTGTAATAACATAGTCTGTGTGTTACTTTATGAACTGGTATAATGCTGTAATAACATAGTCTGTGTGTTACTTTATGAACTGGTATAATGCTGTATTAACAGTCTGTTACTTTATGAACTGGTATAATGCTGTAATAACAGTATGTGTGTTACTTTGTGAACTGGTATAATGCTGTATTAACAGTCTGTTACTTTATGAACTGGTATAATGCTGTAATAACATAGTCTGTGTGTTACTTTATGAACTGGTATAATGCTGTAATAACATAGTCTGTGTGTTACTTTATGAACTGGTATAATGCTGTAATAACAGTCTGTGTGTTACTTTATGAACTGGTATAATGCTGTAATAACATAGTCTGTGTTACTTTATGAACTGGTATAATGCTTTAATAACAGTCTGTGTGTTACTTTATGAACTGGTATAATGCTGTAATAACAGTCTGTGTGTTACTTTATGAACTGGTATAATGCTGTAATAACATAGTCTGTGTGTTACTTTATGAACTGGTATAATGCTGTAATAACATAGTCTGTGTTACTTTATGAACTGGTATAATGCTGTAATAACATAGTCTGTGTGTTACTTTATGAACTGGTATAATGCTGTAATAACAGTCTGTGTGTTACTTTATGAACTGGTATAATGCTGTAATAACATAGTCTGTGTGTTACTTTATGAACTGGTATAATGCTGTAATAACATATTCTGTGTGTTACTTTATGAGCTGGTATAATGCTGTATTAACAGTCTGTTACTTTATGAACTGGTATAATGCTGTAATAACAGTCTGTGTGTTACTTTATGAACTGGTATAATGCTGTATTAACAGTCTGTTACTTTATGAACTGGTATAATGCTGTAATAACAAAGTCTGTGTGTTACTTTATGAACTGGTATAATGCTGTAATAACAGTCTGTGTTACTTTATGAACTGGTATAATGCTGTAATAACAGTCTGTTACTTTATGAACTGGTATAATGCTGTATTAACAGTCTGTTACTTTATGAACTGGTATAATGCTGTAATAACAGTCTGTGTGTTACTTTATGAACTGGTATAATGCTGTATTAACAGTCTGTTACTTTATGAACTGGTATAATGCTGTAATAACAAAGTCTGTGTGTTACTTTATGGACTGGTATAATGCTGTAATAACATAGTCTGTGTGTTACTTTATGAACTGGTATAATGCTGTAATAACAGTCTGTGTGTTACTTTATGAACTGGTATAATGCTGTAATAACATAGTCTGTGTGTTACTTTATGAACTGGTATAATGCTGTAATAACAAAGTCTGTGTGTTACTTTATGAACTGGTATAATGCTGTAATAACATAGTCTGTGTGTTACTTTATGAACTGGTATAATGCTGTAATAACAGTCTGTGTGTTACTTTATGAACTGGTATAATGCTGTAATAACATAGTCTGTGTTACTTTATGAACTGGTATAATGCTGTAATAACAGTCTGTCTGTTACTTTATGAACTGGTATAATGCTGTAATAACAGTCTGTGTGTTACTTTATGAACTGGTATAATGCTGTAATAACATAGTCTGTCTGTTACTTTATGAACTGGTATAATGCTGTAATAACAGTCTGTGTGTTACTTTATGAACTGGTATAATGCTGTAATAACAGTCTGTGTGTTACTTTATGAACTGGTATAATGCTGTAATAACATAGTCTGTGTGTTACTTTATGAACTGGTATAATGCTGTAATAACAGTCTGTGTGTTACTTTATGAACTGGTATAATGCTGTAATAACAGTCTGTGTGTTACTTTATGAACTGGTATAATGCTGTAATAACAGTCTGTGTGTTACTTTATGAACTGGTATAATGCTGTAATAACAGTCTGTGTGTTACTTTATGAACTGGTATAATGCTGTAATAACAGTCTGTTACTTTATGAACTGGTATAATGCTGTAATAACATAGTCTGTGTGTTACTTTATGAACTGGTATAATGCTGTATTAACAGTCTGTTACTTTATGAACTGGTATAATGCTGTAATAACAGTCTGTGTGTTACTTTGTGAACTGGTATAATGCTGTATTAACAGTCTGTTACTTTATGAACTGATATAATGCTGTAATAACAGTCTGTGTGTTACTTTATGAACTGGTATAATGCTGTAATAACATAGTCTGTGTGTTACTTTATGAACTGGTATAATGCTGTAATAACATAGTCTGTGTGTTACTTTATGAACTGGTATAATGCTGTATTAACAGTCTGTTACTTTATGAACTGGTATAATGCTGTAATAACAGTCTGTGTGTTACTTTGTGAACTGGTATAATGCTGTATTAACAGTCTGTTACTTTATGAACTGGTATAATGCTGTAATAACAGTCTGTGTGTTACTTTATGAACTGGTATAATGCTGTAATAACAGTCTGTGTGTTACTTTATGAACTGGTATAATGCTGTAATAACATAGTCTGTGTGTTACTTTATGAACTGGTATAATGCTGTAATAACATATTCTGTGTGTTACTTTATGAGCTGGTATAATGCTGTATTAACAGTCTGTTACTTTATGAACTGGTATAATGCTGTAATAACAGTCTGTGTGTTACTTTATGAACTGGTATAATGCTGTATTAACAGTCTGTTACTTTATGAACTGGTATAATGCTGTAATAACAAAGTCTGTGTGTTACTTTATGAACTGGTATAATGCTGTAATAACAGTCTGTGTTACTTTATGAACTGGTATAATGCTGTAATAACAGTCTGTTACTTTATGAACTGGTATAATGCTGTATTAACAGTCTGTTACTTTATGAACTGGTATAATGCTGTAATAACAGTCTGTGTGTTACTTTATGAACTGGTATAATGCTGTATTAACAGTCTGTTACTTTATGAACTGGTATAATGCTGTAATAACAAAGTCTGTGTGTTACTTTATGGACTGGTATAATGCTGTAATAACATAGTCTGTGTGTTACTTTATGAACTGGTATAATGCTGTAATAACAGTCTGTGTGTTACTTTATGAACTGGTATAATGCTGTAATAACATAGTCTGTGTGTTACTTTATGAACTGGTATAATGCTGTAATAACAAAGTCTGTGTGTTACTTTATGAACTGGTATAATGCTGTAATAACATAGTCTGTGTGTTACTTTATGAACTGGTATAATGCTGTAATAACAGTCTGTGTGTTACTTTATGAACTGGTATAATGCTGTAATAACATAGTCTGTGTTACTTTATGAACTGGTATAATGCTGTAATAACAGTCTGTCTGTTACTTTATGAACTGGTATAATGCTGTAATAACAGTCTGTGTGTTACTTTATGAACTGGTATAATGCTGTAATAACATAGTCTGTCTGTTACTTTATGAACTGGTATAATGCTGTAATAACAGTCTGTGTGTTACTTTATGAACTGGTATAATGCTGTAATAACAGTCTGTGTGTTACTTTATGAACTGGTATAATGCTGTAATAACATAGTCTGTGTGTTACTTTATGAACTGGTATAATGCTGTAATAACAGTCTGTGTGTTACTTTATGAACTGGTATAATGCTGTAATAACAGTCTGTGTGTTACTTTATGAACTGGTATAATGCTGTAATAACAGTCTGTGTGTTACTTTATGAACTGGTATAATGCTGTAATAACAGTCTGTGTGTTACTTTATGAACTGGTATAATGCTGTAATAACAGTCTGTTACTTTATGAACTGGTATAATGCTGTAATAACATAGTCTGTGTGTTACTTTATGAACTGGTATAATGCTGTATTAACAGTCTGTTACTTTATGAACTGGTATAATGCTGTAATAACAGTCTGTGTGTTACTTTGTGAACTGGTATAATGCTGTATTAACAGTCTGTTACTTTATGAACTGATATAATGCTGTAATAACAGTCTGTGTGTTACTTTATGAACTGGTATAATGCTGTAATAACATAGTCTGTGTGTTACTTTATGAACTGGTATAATGCTGTAATAACATAGTCTGTGTGTTACTTTATGAACTGGTATAATGCTGTATTAACAGTCTGTTACTTTATGAACTGGTATAATGCTGTAATAACAGTCTGTGTGTTACTTTGTGAACTGGTATAATGCTGTATTAACAGTCTGTTACTTTATGAACTGGTATAATGCTGTAATAACAGTCTGTGTGTTACTTTATGAACTGGTATAATGCTGTAATAACATAGTCTGTGTGTTACTTTATGAACTGGTATAATGCTGTAATAACAGTCTGTGTGTTACTTTATGAACTGGTATGATGCTGTAATAACAGTCTGTGTGTTACTTTATGAACTGGTATAATGCTGTAATAACATAGTCTGTGTGTTACTTTGTGAACTGGTATAATGCTGTAATAACATAGTCTGTGTGTTACTTTATGAACTGGTATAATGCTGTAATAACAAAGTCTGTGTGTTACTTTATGAACTGGTATAATGCTGTAATAACATAGTCTGTGTGTTACTTTATGAACTGGTATAATGCTGTAATAACATAGTCTGTGTGTTACTTTATGAACTGGTATAATGCTGTAATAACATAGTCTGTGTGTTACTTTATGAACTGGTATAATGCTGTAATAACAAAGTCTGTGTGTTACTTTATGAACTGGTATAATGCTGTAATAACATAGTCTGTGTGTTACTTTATGAACTGGTATAATGCTGTAATAACAGTCTGTGTGTTACTTTATGAACTGGTATAATGCTGTAATAACATAGTCTGTCTGTTACTTTATGAACTGGTATAATGCTGTAATAACAGTCTGTGTGTTACTTTATGAACTGGTATAATGCTGTAATAACAGTCTGTGTGTTACTTTATGAACTGGTATAATGCTGTAATAACAGTCTGTGTGTTACTTTATGAACTGGTATAATGCTGTAATAACAGTCTGTGTGTTACTTTATGAACTGGTATAATGCTGTAATAACAGTCTGTGTGTTACTTTATGAACTGGTATAATGCTGTAATAACAGTCTGTGTGTTACTTTATGAACTGGTATAATGCTGTAATAACAGTCTGTGTGTTACTTTATGAACTGGTATAATGCTGTAATAACAGTCTGTGTGTTACTTTATGAACTGGTATAATGCTGTAATAACAGTCTGTGTGTTACTTTATGAACTGGTATAATGCTGTAATAACAGTCTGTGTGTTACTTTATGAACTGGTATAATGCTGTAATAACAGTCTGTGTGTTACTTTATGAACTGGTATAATGCTGTAATAACAGTCTGTGTGTTACTTTATGAACTGGTATAATGCTGTAATAACAGTCTGTGTGTTACTTTATGAACTGGTATAATGCTGTAATAACAGTCTGTGTGTTACTTTATGAACTGGTATAATGCTGTAATAACAGTCTGTGTGTTACTTTATGAACTGGTATAATGCTGTAATAACAGTCTGTTACTTTATGAACTGGTATAATGCTGTAATAACATAGTCTGTGTGTTACTTTATGAACTGGTATAATGCTGTATTAACAGTCTGTTACTTTATGAACTGGTATAATGCTGTAATAACAGTCTGTGTTACTTTGTGAACTGGTATAATGCTGTATTAACAGTCTGTTACTTTATGACCTGGTATAATGCTGTAATAACAGTATGTGTGTTACTTTATGAACTGGTATAATGCTGTAATAACATAGTCTGTGTGTTACTTTATGAACTGGTATAATGCTGTAATAACATAGTCTGTGTGTTACTTTATGAACTGGTATAATGCTGTATTAACAGTCTGTTATTTTATGAACTGGTATAATGCTGTAATAACAGTCTGTGTGTTACTTTGTGAACTGGTTTAATGCTGTATTAACAGTCTGTTACTTTATGAACTGGTATAATGCTGTAATAACAGTCTGTGTGTTACTTTATGAACTGGTATAATGCTGTAATAACATAGTCTGTGTGTTACTTTATGAACTGGTATAATGCTGTAATAACAGTCTGTGTGTTACTTTATGAACTGGTATGATGCTGTAATAACAGTCTGTGTGTTACTTTATGAACTGGTATAATGCTGTAATAACATAGTCTGTGTGTTACTTTATGAACTGGTATAATGCTGTAATAACAGTCTGTGTGTTACTTCATGAACTGGTATAATGCTGTAATAACATAGTCTGTGTGTTACTTTATGAACTGGTATAATGCTGTAATAACATAGTCTGTGTGTTACTTTATGAACTGGTATAATGCTGTAATAACAGTCTGTGTGTTACTTTATGAACTGGTATAATGCTGTAATAACATAGTCTATGTGTTACTTTATGAACTGGTATAATGCTGTAATAACATAGTATGTGTGTTACTTTATGAACTGCTATAATGCTGTAATAACATAGTCTGTGTGTTACTTTATGAACTGGTATAATGCTGTAATAACATAGTCTGTGTGTTACTTTATGAACTGGTATAATGCTGTATTAACAGTCTGTTACTTTATGAACTGGTATAATGCTGTAATAACATAGTCTGTGTGTTACTTTATGAACTGGTATAATGCTGTAATAACAGTCTGTGTGTTACTTTATGAACTGGTATAATGCTGTAATAACAGTCTGTGTGTTACTTTATGAACTGGTATAATGCTGTAATAACATAGTCTGTTTGTTACTTTATGAACAGGTATAATGCTGTAATAACTGTCTGTGTGTTACTTTATGAACTGGTATAATGCTGTATTAACAGTCTGTTACTTTATGAACTGGTATAAGCTGTAATAACAGTATGTGTGTTACTTTATGAACTGGTATAATGCTGTAATAACAGTCTGTGTGTTACTTTATGAACTGGTATAATGCTGTAATAACATAGTCTGTGTGTTACTTTATGAACTGGTATAATGCTGTAATAACAGTCTGTGTGTTACTTTATGAACTGGTATAATGCTGTAATAACAGTCTGTGTGTTACTTTATGAACTGGTATAATGCTGTAATAACAGTCTGTGTGTTACTTTATGAACTGGTATAATGCTGTAATAACATAGTCTGTGTGTTACTTTATGAACTGCTATAATGCTGTAATAACATAGTCTGTGTGTTACTTTATGAACTGGTATAATGCTGTATTAACAGTCTGTTACTTTATGAACTGGTATAATGCTGTAATAACAGTCTGTGTGTTACTTTGTGAACTGGTATAATGCTGTAATAACACAGTCTGTGTGTTACTTTATGAACTGGTATAATGCTGTAATAACAGTCTGTGTTACTTTATGAACTGGTATAATGCTGTATTAACAGTCTGTTACTTTATATGAACTGGTATAATGCTGTAATAACAGTCTGTGTGTTACTTTATGAACTGGTATAATGCTGTAATAACAGTCTGTTACTTTATGAACTGGTATAATGCTGTAATAACATAGTCTGTGTGTTACTTTATGAACTGGTATAATGCTGTAATAACAGTCTGTGTGTTACTTTATGAACTGGTATAATGCTGTAATAACAGTCTGTGTGTTACTTTATGAACTGGTATAATGCTGTAATAACAGTCTGTGTGTTACTTTATGAACTGGTATAATGCTGTAATAACAGTCTGTGTGTTACTTTATGAACTGCTATAATGCTGTAATAACAGTCTGTCTGTTACTTTATGCACTGGTATAATGCTGTAATAACAGTCTGTGTGTTACTTTATGAACTGGAATAATGCTGTAATAACATAGTCTGTGTGTTACTTTATGAACTGGTATAATGCTGTAATAACAGTCTGTGTGTTACTTTATGAACTGGTATAATGCTGTAATAACATAGTCTGTGTGTTACTTTATAAACTGGTATAATGCTGTAATAACATAGTCTGTGTGTTACTATATGAACTGGTATAATGCTGTAATAACAGTCTGTTACTTTATGAACTGGTATAATGCCGTAATAACATAGTCTGTGTTACTTTATGAACTGCTATAATGCTGTAATAACAGTCTGTTACTTTATGAACTGGTATAATGCTGTAATAACATAGTCTGTGTGTTACTTTATGAACTGGTATAATGCTGTATTAACAGTCTGTTACTTTATGAACTGGTATAATGCTGTAATAACAGTCTGTGTGTTACTTTGTGAACTGGTATAATGCTGTAATAACAGTCTGTGTGTTACTTTATGAACTGGTATAATTCTGTATTAACAGTCTGTTACTTTATGAACTGGTATAATGCTGTAATAACAGTCTGTGTGTTACTTTGTGAACTGGTATAATGCTGTAATAACAGTCTGTGTGTTACTTTATGAACTGGTATAATGCTGTAATAACATAGTCGGTGTGTTACTTTATGAACTGGTATAATGTTGTAATAACAGTCTGTGTGTTACTATATGAACTGGTATAATGCTGTAATAACAGTCTGTGTGTTACTTTATGAACTGGTATAATGCTGTAATAACATAGTCTGTGTGTTACTTTATGAACTGGTATAATGCTGTAATAACATAGTCTGTGTGTTACTTTATGAACTGGTATAATGCTGTAATAACAGTCTGTGTGTTACTTTATGAACTGATATAATGCTGTAATAACATAGTCTGTGTGTTACTTTATGAACTGGTATAATGCTGTAATAACAGTCTGTGTGTTACTTTATGAACTGGTATAATGCTGTAATAACATAGTCTGTGTGTTACTTTATGAACTGGTATAATGCTGTAATAACAGTCTGTGTGTTACTTTATGAACTGGTATAATGCTGTAATAACATAGTCTGTGTGTTACTTTATGAACTGGTATAATGCTGTAATAACATAGTCTGTGTGTTACTTTATGAACTGGTATAATGCTGTAATAATAGTCTGTTACTTTATGAACTGGTATAATGCTGTAATAACAGTCTGTGTGTTACTTTATGAACTGGTATAATGCTGTAATAACAGTCTGTGTGTTACTTTATGAACTGGTATAATGCTGTAATAACAGTATGTGTGTTACTTTATGAACTGGTATAATGCTGTAATAACATAGTCTGTGTGTTACTTTATGAACTGGTATAATGCTGTAATAACAGTCTGTGTGTTACTTTATGAACTGGTATAATGCTGTAATAACATAGTCTGTGTGTTACTTTATGAACTGGTATAATGCTGTAATAACATAGTCTGTGTTACTTTATGAACTGGTATAATGCTGTAATAACATAGTCTGTGTGTTACTTTATGAACTGGTATAATGCTGTAATAACATAGTCTGTGTGTTACTTTATGAACTGGTATAATGCTGTAATAACAGTCTGTGTGTTACTTTATGAACTGGTATAATGCTGTAATAACAGTCTGTGTGTTACTTTATGAACTGGTATAATGCTGTAATAACATAGTCTGTGTGTTACTTTATGAACTGGTATAATGCTGTAATAACATAGTCTGTGTTACTTTATGAACTGGTATAATGCTGTAATAACAGTCTGTGTGTTACTTTATGAACTGGTATAATGCTGTAATAACATAGTCTGTGTTACTTTATGAACTGGTATAATGCTGTAATAACAGTCTGTGTGTTACTTTATGAACTGGTATAATGCTGTAATAACATAGTCTGTGTGTTACTTTATGAACTGGTATAATGCTGTAATAACAGTCTGTGTGTTACTTTATGAACTGGTATAATGCTGTAATAACAGTCTGTGTGTTACTTTATGAACTGGTATAATGCTGTAATAACATAGTCTGTGTTACTTTATGAACTGGTATAATGCTGTAATAACAGTCTGTGTGTTACTTTATGAACTGGTATAATGCTGTAATAACATAGTCTGTGTGTTACTTTATGAACTGGTATAATGCTGTAATAACAGTCTGTGTGTTACTTTATGAACTGGTATAATGCTGTAATAACAGTCTGTGTGTTACTTTATGAACTGGTATAATGCTGTAATAACATAGTCTGTGTTACTTTATGAACTGGTATAATGCTGTAATAACATAGTCTGTGTGTTACTTTATGAACTGGTATAATGCTGTAATAACATAGTCTGTGTGTTACTTTATGAACTGGTATAATGCTGTAATAACAGTCTGTGTGTTACTTTATGAACTGGTATAATGCTGTAATAACAGTCTGTGTGTTACTTTATGAACTGGTATAATGCTGTAATAACATAGTCTGTGTGTTACTTTATGAACTGGTATAATGCTGTAATAACATAGTCTGTGTTACTTTATGAACTGGTATAATGCTGTAATAACAGTCTGTGTGTTACTTTATGAACTGGTATAATGCTGTAATAACATAGTCTGTGTGTTACTTTATGAACTGGTATAATGCTGTAATAACAGTCTGTGTGTTACTTTATGAACTGGTATAATGCTGTAATAACATAGTCTGTGTGTTACTTTATGAACTGGTATAATGCTGTAATAACAGTCTGTGTGTTACTTTATGAACTGGTATAATGCTGTAATAACAGTCTGTGTGTTACTTTATGAACTGGTATAATGCTGTAATAACATAGTCTGTGTTACTTTATGAACTGGTATAATGCTGTAATAACAGTCTGTGTGTTACTTTATGAACTGGTATAATGCTGTAATAACATAGTCTGTGTGTTACTTTATGAACTGGTATAATGCTGTAATAACAGTCTGTGTGTTACTTTATGAACTGGTATAATGCTGTAATAACATAGTCTGTGTTACTTTATGAACTGGTATAATGCTGTAATAACAGTCTGTGTGTTACTTTATGAACTGGTATAATGCTGTAATAACATAGTCTGTGTGTTACTTTATGAACTGGTATAATGCTGTAATAACAGTCTGTGTGTTACTTTATGAACTGGTATAATGCTGTAATAACAGTCTGTGTGTTACTTTATGAACTGGTATAATGCTGTAATAACATAGTCTGTGTTACTTTATGAACTGGTATAATGCTGTAATAACAGTCTGTGTGTTACTTTATGAACTGGTATAATGCTGTAATAACATAGTCTGTGTGTTACTTTATGAACTGGTATAATGCTGTAATAACAGTCTGTGTGTTACTTTATGAACTGGTATAATGCTGTAATAACAGTCTGTGTGTTACTTTATGAACTGGTATAATGCTGTAATAACAGTCTGTGTGTTACTTTATGAACTGGTATAATGCTGTAATAACAGTCTGTGTTACTTTATGAACTGGTATAATGCTGTAATAACAGTCTGTGTGT